>NC_042621.1:173598381-173748805 GCF_901001135.1 Rhinatrema bivittatum
GTAAGTCTTGGGTGGGTCAGGAGGGTGGGGGGTTTAAGTGTTTATTTAGGTTCAACATATTCAACATAGCTATGTTGAATAAGTTGAAAATCACGATGCGTTGCGCATCATCACTTTTTTAAGTTTAAAAAAAATAAGTTGCGTTTTACATATGCGTTCAAAACGAATGCACACACCTAGTAAGTGTGGGGTCAGGGGATCCTGACCTTTAAATTTTTCTGAGTTGGTGGGAGGGAGGGACAGGAGGACTTGGGAGGCCCTATTTTTTTTTTTTTTTTTGTCTATTTTTTGGGGGGGTTTCAAATGTTTGATTTGTTTTTTTTCACACAAATGAAAAAAAATCAAATATTCCACAATCCTCCCAAAAACAAACCAAATAACAAAAACATTTTTTTTTCCCTGCACATACATGATTGCAACTTCTCCTTTTAAAGCAGAGGGCAATGTTTGTGAATTTTAGTTATTATAGGTTGGTTTTATTGTTTTTATGGTTTATAATGTCTTATTTTATTGTTTTAGTGAATTTATCTAGACTACATTTGTATTTATTTTTATTATATTATTAGTTTATCTGTTTAGTATATAAACTGATTATGAATGTTTTTTGATAACTGCTTAGGAATGTTGATAGATGGTATATAAATTTAATAAATAAATATATGTCTAAAGTGATTTGTCAGGATCAGTGAAACAGTGCAGGATTGGCTGTTGTGGATGGTGGAAAGAGACGTGGGATGCATGCTTTTCAATACTTTTGAAGTTAAGCAATTGGGGACCTTGTTTGAGGATCATATATTAGATTCTCAGATAAAGCTCAAAACTGTCAGGCACAATCGGAGCCATACCCCCATTTTTCCCATGTTCTAGGTATCCCATGTGGTTCTGAATACCCCAAAACATCTTTGTGGCCCAGCCATCCCTTGTTGAAACACTGGTCCTCCTTGGCAATAAGGATGTGCTTTTGTTTCAAATGAATTTCAAAAACACACCACATAAGGGCAATTTGTTTCATTTGGGGGGCTCCAAAATTAATTGGAGCCCCCAAATGAAATGAACCTTATTTGTTGCATTCATTTGAAATAAATGCATCGGGCCTAGTCTCTTAGGGAATAGGCTGAGGCCCAAAGCAGAGGCTGTGACCTTCACCCAAGCATGTTGCCCAACCTTGGCCTAGGCAGGAATAAAGCTGGAGATTCAACTTGAGCATAGTTGAGGCCCAAAGCAGGGGTCATGGCCTAGGCCCGAGTGTGATGCCGTGGTATTGGCCGAAGCCTGAGTGTGATGCTAGGGTCTTGGCCAAGGTGTGTGCCAATGTCAGGGCCTTGGTCAAAACCTGAGCCACCACTTGAGAACAATTACTTACCTGATCTATTGGTTAGCCAATGGTCAGGTATCCAAGCCAGGCTGCAGCATCGGGCCTGGGCCCAGGTGTAGGCCTAGACCAATGCTGTGGCATCAGCCTTGCACAGGCTGAGGCCGAGATCACGGAGATTGACTGTGGCATCAGCCTGGGCCTAGGCCTCCTGGCAGTGGATCCCCACTGGTCCGGGAAAGTGGGGGCTGGGGGAATCCTGGCTGGCCCTGGCATTTATTCGGGCAGGAGGGATGTGTGGTGGAGATGGTATGTGAGGCCTTGGGAGGACTTGTTTTCATTTTTGTTTCTTTTTGGGGGTTTTTTGTTAAATGTTTGATTTGTGGTTTTTTTCACGAATGAAATGAATCAAACATTCCACAAACCAAAATTCATCGGGAAAAAACCCTCGTTAAGACAAACCAAAAACGAAGATTTATATTTTTTCTCTGCACACCCCTACTTGGCAGAGGCTATCAAGGCAGTAGAGATCTTGGCTCTGATGGATAAGGGTTCCCTTGGCAGTGATTTTGCCACAACATGCATCTGTCCAGCTGACCACAACTTATTACGCCATCTCACCCAAGCGACACATAATTCGTTGTATCCCTTATATATAATGAACACCACACAGGTCCTCAATGTGCCACCACAGCTAATAATATAATGACATGAGTTACACTTTGATGCACCAGCAGAAGATGGAAGATCCCCCCTAATGGATCCCCCTTATGAGCATCACCCACCTAGCAGGAAGACAGTTTGGGTTGTCGAGTGCCACATGCCACCCCCACCCCCCAAACTGAGAGGGGCAGTACTTATGACTCCCCTCTTATGAGGAAAGGTCTGATGCCTCTTCCTGAAGGCCAATGTCCCCAGGGAGGAAATAGATAGGAAGCAGCTTGATTTCCTCCTTATAAGGTTAGGTGATATATCATACATCGCCGCAGACTGTGCCCTTTCACCCAGACCTCAGATTCTCCCTTCTCTGCCAACCTGCACAAATGTCCTCAGCTTTACTCTACCTACCAAACTGCTCTACAAGCAACTGATGGATATTTTAAAATACTCAAAGAGAGAGCAAGGCATGCCCTCCCCCAGTAAGTATCAGGTCAAGCCCTGGGCCCCTTCTTTCTTTGTACACAGCCCTACCTGCCCCTCATCCTTTGGTGAAAGTCTAAGATTCATCTACCTCCAAGGATCTAAGAATTATATATGAATAGAGATCTTCATAACAATGTTTGCCTCTTATGTATGTGAATAGACACACTTGTTTTGGTGGTATTTCCAATCATAGGGGTAGATTTTAAAAGAAGCGTGCGCGGCCTACATGTGCACAATTTTATAACATGCGTGCACAGGCGCGCGCATGTTATAAAATCCTGGGTTGGCATGCGCAAGGGGGTGCACAATTGTGCATCTTGTGCGTGCCGAGCTGCGCTGCCTTCCCCCGTTACCTACCCCTAGCCTGATCTTCCCACCCCTTCCCCTAAAATTTCCCCCCCTACCCTACTCTAACCCCCACCAAAATTTTTTTCTTACCTTTTGCGCCTGCCGGCAGCTTGCCAGCACACAATCCTCCGACAGAGTGGCAATGGCTGCTCTGTCGGAGGCCTCTGGTCCTGCCCCTTCTGTAAAGCCCCTTTTGTAAAGCCCCGGGACTTACTCACATCCCGGGGCTTTACACGTGCCACCGGGCCTTTTTAAAATAGGCTCAGTGCATGCAACCTTTTTAAAATCTGGCCCATAAGGTCTGTCCCTGTCATCTAAAATCCTTTTCTATGTTTTTCAATTTTTTTATTGAATATAAAAATGCCATGACAAACTTATGTGCACATAGGTTTGCCTGACTCTGATCAACATTTCAAGATATAACTCTTGTCTCTGTTTCAGGGGGATGCTCTCCCTTTATATACTGGATCCTTATTTATTTAATCAAGTTGCATATCTGACAGCTCCTCAGAGGCAGCACATTCCACCTCTATCCAATTCTACATCACTGATTTATTTTTTTTTTTTGCTAGTGTCACATGCTGGCATCTTAACCCTTTCAGCGTCACATGCTGGTGTCGCAACCTTTCTCCTCCCTCTGACTGGGCTTGTCTCTGCACCTATCCTTGGCAAGTACTCACCACCTCTACAGAGATTTATCGGGAGAGCTCCTTGCCATTGAGCTGCTGGTCATGCTTTGTTCCTGCATTTTTTAATATTTCAACTTTATTGAGCACAGTTGGGAGAGCGAAAAGGGAGGGAAAAGAACAGTAGGGTGAGCGAAAAAGCACTAAAGCACCTCCTGAATACTCATTGGATCTTTAGGGTTTGGGTACCTGGGAACCCCTCTTCCAGAGGTGATCTATCTGGTCTTTAAAACATCAATGGATCAAGCCTTTAGAGAATGCTCAGCAGGCCTTATTTTGGGTAGGCCAACTCCATTGGAGAAATTAGCTCTGCAGAGCTGTTGTTCCAGGAGTACCAGTAGCTCTGCCGAATAGGGGCCTAACCCTGGCTCTGGAAAGAATAAATTACATTTTCATGTCTGCAACTGCTGGAGACGGAGATTTCTGGCAACTGCCTCAGACTTCGAGGTAAGTAAGATGGAAAAGATGTGTCCTCTGTCTCCAGCAGCTATGGACTGGGAAATCCCATTGTAGAGGCTGGTCTAGGAAGAAGACAAGGAATACTGAGTTAGAGCACTCTCTCTGCTTTTAACATAAAAATAATTGCTTAGGAAGGTTAGCAAGTGCTTTTAAGTACTCTTCATGCTGTCATGTGGAAAGCAAAGGAAGTTATGGCTATACAATTACTTCTTGTCACAGAGATTACTAAGCAGAAGGGGGTGCTGTAGTGTAATCTATTTAAGATGCAAACAAAGTATTTTTGTAACAGCAGATTAAAGCTAGCATTCGATTCACTTGCCATATCCTAGTGTGCTGAATGTTGGAATCAGGCTTGTCACTGCACAGTGCAGGTTATTAAAAAGCGCTCAGAATGCTGTAGCTAAGTATACAAGCTAAAAAAGGCAAACAAACAAGATCAGATTTATTTCTTCTCCATGAGAAGTGAACTAAGCAGATGTGTTGCCCAGTGCATCTCAAGACCTTGAAAGTCATTTTGCTACAATGAGATATTCAGAGTACATATCTGTGCCCTTGCTGCTCGGCCACTTAACAGCCTCATACCATTTTGACAATACTTACTAATTAGGCTTTGGGTATTTTTATAAGCTGTTCAAATTCAACAATTACAACTAATAATATCATCAATATAATTCCCTTTCCTCCTCTATTTCTATTTTAACCTATGATACAAATATGCTTATCAAGTGTTTGAAAATTGTTTTTTATTATTATAAACTTATGAAAATCAAAGTCTTAATGTCATTTCCATACTTAATATATTTAAAGCCTACTAATGTTTAAACAGTTGAACAGCAGTCTCAGGGAAATGATTTGCACATCTATTTTAAAAAGTTAGCAAAAAATATATATATATAGTTCTGAAGAAAAATGTAAGGGTAAAATTATTATAAGACAGCTGAGGGATATCTACAAACATGAATCAGGCAAGATGCAATTAAATTTCATTTTGCTTACCTTATCAGTATGATGTGTGCTGTTTGTTTAGTGTACTCCTTTGCTGACTTGTCTATTATATAAAAAACACTATGGGGCTGATATTCAGTTGCGGTGCAGGTAGTTAAGGGGGCAATGAAATAATAATGCACAAAAAGAGGGCACTAAACTATCAGCACCCGCTTTCTTAACGCGACCCCAGGCGCTCCTCCTGGGGGTGCCATTCAATATTTAAATTAGGAGTCGCGTTTGCGAGGAGGTGCTAGGGTCATTTGCATGCCCCTAGTGCCTCCTTACTAAAGAGAGCCCGATCGGAGTCAGCAATCTGGCGGTTAGGAAAATGGACGCCGATAAACTCGGCATCGGTTTTCCTAAACGCCGCACAGCCAGGGGATTCAGGAAAGAGACACTTTGTCAGTTGAGTGTTCGTTTCCTGCACCCGTCTGCCAGCATTTTTTTTTTAAAGTTAATTTAGTTTTATTTTTCCTCCTACTTAATATCGCAGTGACATTAAGTAGGAAGCAGCACAGAAAAGCAGTTTTTTCTGCTTTTCTGTACTATTTAAGGAACACTCAGCTATTGATTGCAAAAATGTGCGTCCTGGATCCACATTTTTTTCTTGCAATGGGAGTGAATAGCTAATAGGCTCATTTACATACATTTGCATGTGATGAGCGTTATTAGTTTCACTCCATGTTGGACGTGCGTTGTAGAGGCGCTAATCCCCTTATTGCATAAGGGGATTAGTTAGCACCTCTACGACCCACGCCCAACTGCAAGTTATACAGTGCGCTCGGCTGGGTACACTGTATTGCATCGGCCCCTAACTGGCTAACTTAATTGGGATATTCAGTGGTGTGGCAGCATCGCAGAGTATGCCTAGCTATCTTAAAGTTAGCCAGATAAGTATATCTGTCTAACTTTAGGATAGCCATATAGTGCGACCAGAGATAGCCACACAAGTTAAGAGGCTAATTCTGAATACTGGAGTTAGCTGCATAACTTATGTGTCTATCTCTGCTTCTCCTGGAAATGCCTCCTGCTCACCTCTGTCCCAACCCCAATTTATGTGGCTACATTCTAGCCATATAATGAGTTATGCTGCTAGAATGTAGCCACATACGGCGATGAATATCACCGTTTTACCAATTAGATGGATAATGTTTCAGTTATCTGTCTAAATGGTTTTTGAATATTGATCCTTCTCTCTCTCTCTCTCTATATATATATATATACACAATATTACCTAAAAGAAATATTATTTCTGATGAATCTATATAATACTATGGGGCTTGTAGACATTGTATTAAATTCATAGAGTTCAATGAGGTTTAACATACTATTAGCAGAAATGAATTCCAACCACATAATTTTTCCTAATACAATTTTTCAGTGATTGAATGGTTTTGGTCAAACAGTTTTTTAAAAATTCATTTTCTAGAAGTTAAAAAAAAAGCTTGCTAAAGTTTTGATTTTGAAAGCAGCCGCCATTCCGAGGAAAACTCACCTACACCAAAGCAAGATCTAGGGTTTGAGCTGCCACACTAACACATACTAACCCTTGGCTTTGCACCTTTTTTTTCTCTTCCAGTAACAGATTTGTGACTGACAAGTAGTCTCATATCTCTACTATGGCCAAATCCTGTTTGTCTCCATCTCTTGGAGACTCATCAAAAACACAATTTAATTACAACTCTTCTCTTTCTTCACCCATTCACTCCCTACTTACTGGTAACTCTTTCCCATTCCCCTGGCAAAAAAGGAAAGTGTAAACATAACTCCTTTTTGTCTCCAGATACATCTGGACAAGTAGACAATGTGCTAAAACAAAATAAATGTTAGATCAAAGGATTCAGTAAGGGGCATCAGCTACTTAAGGCTTTGGAATGTTGTTGCGAATCATTGATCTTCAACCTAGCAGTCCTTAAAGGAAAGCTTCCCCGCCCCCCTTCCTTTCAAAGGGAGACAAGGAAACTTTGAGAATTAGGAACCAGAGAGAAAGGGAGGACTGAGGATCCTGGAAGATTTTAAAGCTACTAGTGAATAGTGCAGAGGACTAGGTTTAGTTTCTCTCACTTCTCCATCCCTGAGAATAGCAGATTTTTGGTGAAAGATGATTACATAAATAGCTGCTTAGTTTTTAGTTTTTTTTTATCCTTTGGATACTATATTTGTTGTCATCATGTTGCCAGTATCTATTCAATATTTTTACAAGTTGTGAAATATTTTATTGTATCAATAAAATGATTTCTGTATATAGAGAGCACTGCGCAGTAGGTTATGGGGCATCACTGGAAATCTGAACAAGGAATGGGTCCCTCAAAAGCTGATATGTAATAATAAAAAAAAAAGATCACATCATCTAGAATATTAAGTTTCCCAATTGCCCTGTTTTTAGATCTTTATACTTATACTAAAAAAAAAAGTTCAAGAATCAAACACAAGAATTAATTACCTTAATTAAGCTACTGAATCAGTATGAAAAATGATAGAATAAAAAGGTATGTAGGCTTCAGTGAGTCACTTAAAAATAATTCTGTCAACAAGTCATGTGGCTAAAACGTGAGATTAAAGCTTTAGTGTTTTGTAAACTGTGACGCCTGAATCCAGAGCGAGAATTATTTTCCTGTAATTCAATTAAGGTACATACGCATCATTATTATTTTGCAAAATGGTTCAGAAAAATTAATCATTCTGACTTATTATGCAATCATGTATCAAAATATTTTAATGCACAATCAACACATTATCAGACACTAACCCAGAGAAGCAGTGAATTATGCTAGATGACATCAAAATGTTTGCTGGCACTGCTAAAATGTCAACTGATTCAGTTGATCATGTAGCAAAATGGCTTGAAAGTAAAAAATTGTTTTCTAACAGCAAAATTTATAAAGGCTTCATGCCCCAAGATATTTTATAAATGAAATAAATATCACTGGAATGTGCATTCTCTGGTCAGTTTTCAGTAAGCCTCTTAATGGTAGGTACTCTTGAGTCTGGGTAAATTTTAGCAAAAATTTTAGAGAAAATATCCAGTTAATGTGTTAGGCAGAGGATATAAACTATGTATTGTATATCAGAATCCTCAAATATATGCATGGTGTTTCCTGAGCCTAAGCCATCCACAGAAAACAGGTTTACATTTTAACCACTCGGGGGGGAGGGAACACTTTCAAATAACCAGATCTTCCTGCATATCTTCCTTAGTTACCCAGTTCATCCTTTACAAATTTCCCTCATGTGTAAATACAAGAATACATGAAGTATTCTTGACCCATCCTTTTATTCTGCCTGCTGTGGGAGGGTAGAAGTTGTTGTTCCTTTCTGGAAATTTGTTTTCTGACATCCATTAATGTTCTACCTTGCATTTTGAAGTACAGTGAAAACATGGGTATTTAAAGGAGTTGGAATCCACGATATCTCCCTATGAGATGAATGACAGAAAAAGAGAATAGAACATGAAGGGAAGCAAAAATGATTGATCAAAGTAGGGAAAGGCAGAAAAGCACAAGAAGATCCAGGGTTCAATTACAGAGATTACCTGCTTGTTTTACATTTTATGTAAGAGTTCTTGAAAAATCAGTTGCACATGCCCAGACTAAGCACTAACTAAACTAATAACCAAACTAATGTATTCATTCTAGAGAAAATTATCATTTCAGGAAATACAGTGCAGAAGTAATAACAGAGCCATAGTTACCCGTTGGCCAGTATGGCCTAGTTCATAGGTATCATTTCCAGAAGGGTACCATGACACTGCTGCTTCTGCAGCCCAGTGGGCAAAAACATCAGCAAGGGAGGGGCTGGATTAGGGAGCAGAGTTGCTCTTTTCTGCTCTGTTCATTCCAAATTCTGCCCTTCCCCTCCTGTTTATTGCCAATACAAGAAAGGATGTACTGGATTAGGGAGCAGAATAGCTCTTCTCTGCTATGTCTACTCAGGCCCTTCCTCATCCATCCCTTCCCTTACACTGCAGGCTGTTAGGGAAGGAAAGCTGTAGCAGGAACCAGAGGTCTGTTCTCTGCTGAGATTCTTTGCACAAGCATTGTATCCCTATGGCTATGGAGGGGGAGCATGCTTGGGTAGGGCTTAGGGATAGATGGGAGCGCGTTAGGATCATCCCTGGATTTGAGAAAGTTAAAGAGAGAATATAAATGTGAGAGAACGTGAGGGATGGGAGGGGAAAAGCGAAAGTAGATGCATACACCCCTTCCCTCAATACACACAAAACACTCAGGTTGACCATAGCACAAAAGATACTGGCATTGTGTTTGCAGACAGGTGACTTGGTGGGGGAAAGAGCTGGAAGGAGGGTTGCTCTATCATACTACATACAAACACTAGGGGTCGGGGTAAAACATTTTTTTGTTTTTTTGATTCATTTAGGGGAGATTGTTTCACTAATTTCATTTAATTTAGGGACGGATTTTAAAAGGGTACGCGCGTAACCCTTTTAAAACCCCCCTGCACGCCGAGCCTATTTTGCATAGGCTCGGCAGCGCGTGCAAGCACCAGGACGCGCGTAAGTCCCGGGGCTTGCAAAAAGGGGCGGATGGGGGCGTGGCTAGGGGCATGGCGTCGGTTAGAGGGCATGTTCGGGGGCGTGTGGGTGGTCCGGGGGCGTGGCCGAGTGCCCCGATACAGCCGCCTGTGTCAGGGCCTGCCGCGCCAGAAGACAGCCGGCGTGCGTAAGTTACTACTGCCCAGAGGCAGTAGTAACTTTTGGAATAAAGGTGTGTGGGGGGGGGTTAGATAGGGCCGGGAGGGTGGGTTAGGTAGGGGAAGGGAGGGGAAGGTGCGGGGGTGGTGCACCCCATTGCGTGCGCCGACCCGGAATTTTATAGGCTACGCGCGTATCTTATAAAATCCGGCGTACTTTTGTTCGCGCCTGGGGCCAGATTTTAAAAGGGTTACGCGCATAAGTTATGTGCGAAACCCTTAAAAAAGCCCCTTGCGTGCGCTGAGCCTATTTTGCATAGGCTCGGCGGCACAGCAAGCCCTGGGACGCGCGTAAGTCCCTGGGCTTCACAAAGGGGGCGTGTCGGGGGCTGTCGGGTGGTGCAAATTTTGGGGCGGGGCGGGAGGCGTGTTGGGGGCGTGACGCTGGCCCGGGGGCATGGTCGAGGCCTCCGGATCAGCCCCCGGGTCGGGTGATGGCGCGCTACGGGCAGGCGTAACTCTGCCGACAACGGTAGTAGGGGTTTAGATAGGGCCGGGGGGGTGGTGGGTTAGGTAGGGGAAGGGAGGGGAAGGTGCGGGGGGGTGGAAAGAAAGTTCCCTCCGAGGCCGCTCCGATTTCGGAGCGGCCTCGGAGGGAACGGGCAGCTCGCATAGAGCTCAGCACGCGCAAGGTGCACAAATGTGCTCCCCCTGTGCGCACCGACCCTGGATTTTATAAGATACGCGCGGCTACGTGCATATCTTATAAAATCCGGCGTACTTTTGTTCGTGCCTGGTGCGCGAACAAAAGTATGCGCACGTGCTCTTTTTTAAAATGTACCTCCAAATGTTTAATATGTTTCTTTCATTAAAAAAAAAAAAAAGAATCAAACAAAAAATCAATAACCCAAAAATAAAAAATAAAAAAAGGAAACAGGGACTCCTAAGGCCTCCCGTACCCACCACCCATCCCTCACACCCGGAAAAAAGCCAGCGCCCAGGGCTGGTGCTTGCCTTTTTGCTGCCTTGTGTGACATAACTTATGCGCGTAACCAAACAATTATTGTGCTGTCGTCCCCCCCCCCCTTCACATTTTCATTTAGTTTCTGTCTTGGGCCCACAAAAAACAGCCCAGCTCCTTCCAGCAAACTAAACTTTAAAAACTGTCACCCCCCACCTCTGGGTCTTCACCCCCTCCCTCGGAAACCATGGCCAGTGCAAGAGTATTAGTTGCCTAGGTGAACCTTATACCCTTGCATCCCACCCCCACCATCTCCACACATACACAGTTAAAAATATGCATTCATAATAACAAATTTTATATGAAAAAGAATATTCAAAGTAGAACCTTCTGAGATTAAAAAAATATATATCAACATGTATATTATATTATATTTACATGCATTGCTATGATGCCAACCAGAAAACCCTATAAAAAAGAACCCATATGGCATTAGGACTACTGTAACATGTGTTGGGTGTGGGCTTGACCCTCAGAAAGCTATGAGTAAATTATAATTAAAATATAATAAGCCTCCCATACCAAAACAGTACTAACTGCCAGTACTTAAAAAGTAAGAACCCTAATCAATGAGAAGGTAGCACTGCAAATATTATACTAGGCCCTAAAACACCAATACACCTCCTTTTAGGAAAACAGAACAAACCACGCTGCTATAGATTCCTAAATGCTAGCAGAATACCTCTCCTTGCTCACATATGCAGAACCTCACCAAATACAGAAAAAAGAAACCATAACATATTACTAGAAACATGCAGGCAAAAACCATAAGTCAGATTCTGTATGCAGTGTAATAATAGGAAAACAGAACCATTGCCAATCCTCAGCCATTAGACAATAAAATCAAGAAATATAAAAAACCGAAGTGATATGTAAATCGAACACTGGTATATAAAATCAAACAAATAAATAAATAATAAATACATAAATCATTCTAGTATAAACATACTAATAACAATTTTTCAAATCAGCTGATGAATGGAAGATCCAATAATTAAAAACTCAAATAAAATGTGTTTTAAATTGCCCAAATACCAATAAAATATTTCAAGAACAGCAGACACATCAAATAATATCCAAAAATTAAAAGTAATAACTAATAAAGATAAGAATTCATGCTCTCCATACCTGGAAATTTTTTATTTCCAGTCACCCTGGGCTTGTCGTAGATTAGTGGGAAAGGGATGTACAAGCTTTTTCTTCCCTCTCTCATAGATATATGTATATATGTATACATACACTCCCACAAACATACAAACATATGTTCTCTCTCATGCACACATTCTTCCTCCTACATACACACACACACACACACAAGATATCTCTCTCTCACACCTACATGCTCTTACACATACATATGCTCTTACACATGCTCACACACATGCATGCTCAGACACATACACATACATCCTCTCTCTCACATACAACATGCATGCTGACACACACACACCCTCTCTCTCACACACATGAAGAGAAGTGGCAAGCCTGGACTCCCACCCATTCAGAGAACCCTTTTCGCTTGGGTACCACATCCTTTCCTAATATAAACTGCAGAATTTATTGCTAAAAAAGAACCATTTAGACCTCTTACTCCATCAACCCTATAGCCTGGTCTCTTCTCCAGTCTCAATGCTCCCTTTCACAAACACATGCCCTTTCACACATATAAACTTGACACATGCAAACACATGCTCACACACATGCTCAGACTCACACACATATGTCAGATTCACACACAGGTTACCTCTTGCTCATACACACACACACATATTGGCTCCCTATCTTACACACATACCAGGGACTCTCCTGGCAGCCAAGAGGCTTCCTCTTCTTCACTTGCCAGGGGGAAGGTTAGAAATCACTTCACAGCCTTTTTTCCTTCTGGTTGCTTGGCAGGTTGGGATGGCCAGGCAGCCCTGCAGCTTTTTGCTCTCAGCTGCGTGGCAGGTTGGGAGCACCGGGCGGCCCCACAGCTCCTTCCGCTCAGTTGTGTGGCAGGTTGGGAGCACTGGGTGGCCCTCAGCTCCTTCTGCTCAGCTGCACGGTAGGTTGGGAGCATGGGGCGATCCACAGCTCCTTCCACTCAGCCACACAGAAAGCTAGGAACACTGAGCAGCCCGCAGCAACTTCCACTCAGCTGTCTGGTGGTTGGGAACCACTGTGTGGCAGTGGCCTCTTCCAATTCTTGGCTGCCTGTTGGTGCCTGCTGATGGTGGTGTCAGCTGCATTGTCATCATCTTGGGGCTGACTGTGGCTCCCAGGTTGCCTCCCCCTTCAGGTATCCATCCTGTGCAAGTGAATGGCTTGCACAGTGGGTTGCATTGGCCCTGCTGGGGCCAGGATAATGCCCAGCCTCCATTTACCCGGTCAGGTGGGAATGTGCTGGCAAGACCTAGGCCCAGGCTGAAGCCTTTGCCTTGCACAGGCCAAAGCCACAGTAGGTTGCAGAGACCTCAGCCTAGGCACTATGCAAAGCTAAAGGCCCAGACCCAGGCCCCAACACCGAGGCCCAGCCCAAAGGATGGGTCCTGATGACTTCACCTCAGCCTAGGCTGGAGCCTGGGCTCAGGCTCAGCACTAAAGTCTGGTCCGGAGTCTGGGTCATGATGCCTGTGCCTTGGTCCAGACCCAGGCCCGATACTGGGGCCCAATACCTGGACCTTAGCCTAGGTGAGAACCCAAGCTCAAGCCCAAGCCCAGGCCTGATGCCAGGGCCCAGTCCAGAGGAAATAAAATGGTGCCCTCCACTGAGGGGGATATGCCGGAGTTAAATTACTCTGGTGCTTCCCCAGTGGACTCTAGCATTTGCGAAGAAAAACAACAAGAAGAGGACGTATCAGCCAGTGCTATGCCCTCAGAAACAGGATCCTGGGCCAAGGCCCTGGCATTGGGTCTTGGTCTACAAGATAGGCCCTGGTGTTAGGCATGGGCTGAGGCCCAGGTGTCAGAACCTGGCTTCAGACCTGGGCCTGGGCCAAGACCAAGGCATCGGAACCTGTCCTCCAGATTGGGTCCTGGTGTTGGGACCCAGCATCAATCCTGGGTCTGGGCCAAGTCAAGGCATCAGTACTCAGCTCTAGACTGGGCACCAACATTAAGCCTGAGTCCAAGCTCTGGCCTAGGCTGAGAACCAGGCTTTGCGTCTGAGTCTGGGCTGAAGCCCAGGTGTCTGGACCTGGCCTCTGGACTGGGCCCTGGTGTCAAGCAAGGGCTTAGGCCAAGTTTCAGGCATTGGGCCCCAGTGCTGGGCCTGGGCCCAGGCTTTGGCCTAGGTCGAGGCCCAGGAATTTCTTCAAGGCTTAGGCCTGGCATCCGGTTTAGGCCAAGGCCTTGGGACCAGCCATCCAAGCCTAAGCCTTGTGAAGAGCCTACATTGAGGTCATGGCATCCTATGCAGCCTTGGCCTACACAAGACCTCTCCAGCAGATCCCAGGTAAGTTGGGCCCAGGGAATGATCTTGACCCTGGCATTTTTACAGGTGGGTATGGGAGGCCAAGGGAGGCCAACATACAAGGTCCTGATGCCTGGGCCTTGGCCTGAGCTTGGATCCAGGCCTTGTCAAAACATAGCCTCCAGACTGGGCTCCAGCATTGGCCTGGGTCTGTACTCTGACCTAGGCCAAGGCACTGGCATAGGGACCCAGACTCCTAGCTGGACCCCAGCAATAGGCTTGGGCCTGGGCCTGATCTCCAGTCTAGGCTGAGGCTCGGGACTCAGCCAGGCCAGGCCAGGCCATGGCTTTGGATATCCAATTGATTAGTTAAGCAATTTTCCAGGGGGGGTATGAGTGGCCTGGGCTTTTCCTCAGGTCTCAGCTAAAGTCCCAGTATCAGCCTGGGCCTAAGCCGAGACTCCGGTATCACATTTGGGCCTAGGCCACGTCATCTGCTTTGGGCCTTGGAGTATGCCCTAAGCGAGGTCCCGACCTCTGGCCTAGGTGTAGGCTCGACTGTAAGTTAACTGAAAAATCAAATGAGATTTGTTTCATTTGGGGGTCCCCTCTATTTGTTTTGGAGTCTGCAAATGAAACAAATTGGCCCTTATTCAATGCATTTTGATAATTTGGTTAAAATGAATGCAAATCCCTAACAAACTTCATGAACTGTAAATGTAAAAGGGCTAGGCAATGTCATAAAAAATGGGGTAATTGCTGATCCTGCTCATAAAAAGAAAAAAAAATTTTGGTTTGGAAAATTAATCACCTGTGACGGAGAAGTGTACAGCTAACAAGACATGTTCAACTGGTGGAGAACCAACAAATCTAGTGGGAGACTAAGTAGTTAAAAGTGTTTAGAAAGTGGGCAAGTGGATCAGTTGGTCAATGACAAGTGGTTCAATCGGGTGTATGCGCAAAGTGCTTTGTCAACAGGAGCCACAGACTCTGCAGATTCATGTGATTCATGAGTTTACAGGTTCTTCTGAATGTGCTTTTGGCAGGGCTTTATGATACATCACAATGTGCCTGGTATTGGAGGGAGTTTGCTTTGCTGTTAATGAGATCTAGATCCTAATATATATTAGGGATGTGCATTCGTTTTGCGACAAAATAGGAAATAGAGACAATATTTCCTATTTTGTTGCATTTCGGGAGGGGGGGGGGGGGGGGGTTGACAAAAACAATAAGAAAACCCACAAAATTTCATGTGGTTTTCTTATCGTTTTGGGGAGGGGAGAAAGGGCACATTAAAAAAAAACAAACCCCAAACCCAACCCTTCAGATTTAATTAATTGCAACCCCCAACGACTTACCTAAAGTCTCTGGTGGTGCAGCGGGGTCCCAGGAGCGATCTCCCCATCTAGGGCCATCAGCTGCCACTAATCAAAATGTCGCCGATGGCCGTTTGCCCTTACTGTGTGACAGGGGCTATCGGTGCCATTGATCGGCCCCTGTCACATAGTCCACACCATTTTTTAAGATGGTGCCGGCCGTCCATTGCTCCTACCATGTGAAAGAGGCTGGCCAATGGCACCGATAGCCCTTTCACACGGTAAGGGCAAAGGGCCATCGGCGCCATTTTGATTAGTGGCAGTCGACGTCCTGAGAGAGGCAGATCGCTCCCAGGACCCCGCTGGACCACCAAGGACTTTCAGTAAGTCTTGGGGGGGGGGGGGGTCAGGCAAGTCTTGGGGGGGTCATGAGGGTGGGGGGTTGCAATTAATTAAATCTGAAGGGTTGGGGTGGATTTCGGGCATCATTTCGGGGGGGCAGACAAAATAAAATCAGCCTGAACCACAGGAAAAAACAATTTCCTGCAGCAGGCCGATAACGAAGGCCAAACCGAAAGGCTCGACAGAATCACATCTCTAATATATATATCATCCAAAACTATATAATTCAAAAGATGCACAAAAGACATTACGTTATCATGAAGTGCAGGAAAAAACTTTTCAACCCCTACTGCTTAACAAGATAAAGATTACTAATCAGTTGGGTAGAGTCAGTTCTGGCAGAGGTTAAGAATCATATTCATACAGATCTTAGGTTCAAATTTGGGGGGAACCAGCATATACTAGTGTAGTGTAGGTTAAAATAATAAAAGCTTATGTTTTTAAAACCTAAAATATTTAAGACTCCCAGCTTGGAATGTCATGTTCTATGTACAGGGTGAGAGTACACTTTTTCACTTGTTCATGGGTGGTAAATTGCATGTCTATGGCTCTGAATGAAAATAAACTGTCTTTTCTCTATTTTCTCAGCTTTCACTCAGCCATGCTACTGCTGCCTCTCTGGGACTGATGAAGGATCCTTCCACTGTTCTAGTACTATTTCTTTGAGGATGAAGAAGGGAAACCATGAGCTTGCTAGGAGCTTTCTCTCTGGTAGGTCGATGAAATAAAGTGCACTCAAACTACCACACAGGCTAAACCACAGTTGGACATGCGTTTTGGATGCGCCTGCTAACATTCGATGCAATAAGGGGATTAGCGTGTTCAAAATGTGCGTCCAAACAAACGCGTAGCTAATAGTGCTCATCACAGGTAAATGCCATGTAGACGAGGCTATTAACTATTACCCCGATGCAAAAAATTGCAGTGTTCCTGATGCACACTTTTTAACATGGCAAATTTAACACCAGCCCCAAGGGCTCAAGTAAAAAAAAAAAAAAAGATACTGCTTCTCTGTTGTTCCTCCTATTTAGTATCGTCACGATACTAAGATCTACTACTTGCGATGACTGAAAATTAAAACAAATTGAAAGGCTTGAAAAAAAAATTGGGGAGCACAATATATACGCTCCAGGCCATGTATACTGTGTTGTATATTATGCCGGTAAATTATCTGCGGCGGGATAAAATGGACGCTCATATTCAGCGTCCATTTTCCTAACCTGTACACAGCGCCCAATGTTTTTCAGCACTAGGGATGCACAATTTATCCCTAGCATGTCCTTTTTATCATGGCAGCTCATTAGAATATTGCATCGCGCACCCATTGACAAAATGGGAGCCCAGTTTGGACACATGTTTTTACGCGCGTGATACAGCATCAACCCCTGGGACTGGCAAAGGTTGTATTGAGCTCTCCTGATGCTGTCTCTTAGGATATAGAAGCAAGTATTCCCAGGCTTCCTGGTATTGTTACTCCTGCTTGAGCAGTGTCTTGACCACACTGCCACAGTGAGCGCAATTTTAAAAGTCATTTCCCTGGCTACTACAGAGCTTTACTCACGGAAATGAGCTTTAAGAAAATTGCCCTCCCTGTGTGTGGATTAATCTATGCACGTATTACCACCACATGTGAAACATTGCCTGCAGCGAGAAGATTCATCCCCAGGGCAGGGCAAGGAAGGAGAGGAAAGGGCTTGCACTTACACATATAGGAGGTAATTTTCAAAAGGATTTAGGCACATAAAACACAGTTTTGTGTGTGTAAATGTGCTTTTGAAAATTGCTAATTTTACAGGTGCAACTTCTTTAAAGTTTCAATGAATTTTCAAAAATTTTCCACACGTAAATGGGCTTTCAAAAATTGCTATGATATGATACTTTTACATACATTAATCCTTTTGAAAATGACCTTCATACTTTTGAATATTCAGAAGTGTGCATATATTTTCTTCTCATTAAAACTATCTGCACAGGTGTAAATGTGTATGGATAGTTTTCCTGGGTTAATTTTCAGTGACAGCATGCAGATATTTTCATTTTGAAAATTCTTGCAAATTCTGCAGGTAAAATGTACTCACAGACTTCATATCAATAAGGACAGTTAGAAAATTACACCCAAAATGGGTTCACTCATTTTAAGCACTCTCTGAGAATATGTGGAATTTTCTAGAAATTAACTGCTCTGCAGTGTGAATCATTGCCATTTTATGTGTCTTAAAATCATTTAATTTTGCTAAACCAGCTTAAGAGCTGCGTTGAGAAAAAAGCCTGTATGCCCCTCACATTCTCTGCTGAAATAAAATCACAGTTTCCCATTGCTTGTTTTAATTTTAACAGACAAGCAATAATGTTCACAGATGAACAAAATAATTCAAGTGGCATATCTGGTCTGTAATTGCAAGCTCCCAACAATAGTAAAAAGAAAAAGAAGATGGTAAATGTTTTGATATGCTACCCTTAAAAATTCAGTTTTAAAATTCTGACTGAACAGTAAAAGAATAACACCTTTACACTTTCTCTATGTGTGTTAAAAATGATTATTATGATTTCACCAAATAACATACAAATACATTCCTTTTAAAACAGGAGTCTGACATGTATCTTCCACCTAGTCCATAACTGATTACATTTCAGGAATTTATTCACTGAAAAAGTCTGGATCAGTCAATCTCGCTTACCAATTCAGACTTTACCTGGGTATGAAGTCATGAATGCAGATTTGTTTCGGCCTTCAAGTGAAAAGAAGATGACAGACTGTGCAGCATAATAATAATAATAATTCATAAGGGTATACATTTTCCTTTTTACTCTTTCCAGCATATGGAATGTTGGGAAGAATTATGTAAAAGGGATTCCTGTCTGTCTGCAGGCAAAATAACTCTCCAAAGTCAACAAATTTGGCATGCAAGGAATACCTCAGACAAACTTGAAGACCAGAAACATCAGAACAGTATTTTTAGAGAATGACATCTCCCAAATTATTTCCATTGCTTTCTATAGGACTTGACTAAAAGTTGCGGAATGTTGATGCTGTTTCCATTCCATGAGTTCCCCCCCCCCCCCCAACCCCTCCAGCAGTTTGTCCCAGAGCAACATACGCAATAGAGACAGGGAAATATAACTGAAGTATCTGGTGATGGATAAAGTCAAAAGACAATGTCATTACCACCTTCCCCCATACTTCTCAAGATACCCTTCACACAGATCCCACATATCCATACCCTCCCTACTGGCTCCCATAATCACATATACCCACAACCCCACTTACACACTTCCCACAGTGTAAATGCCCACAAGTCCATTCCCCCTACTTACACACAGACACACCCAAACTCTCTACCCCAAACATCCCCCACATACCACAGATACCCAACCGCACCCCTTCCACACATCCTACAGTCACTCACCTGTTCCCCCGCACACCACAATCACTTGCGATACCTACAAGCCATGCCCCAAATTCTTCCTACATCCTCCCCTCAACAGCTTCACCCCCACACTCCATCCATGACATTTATTTATTTATTTATCTGTGACACCCTGTACACCTGGGGTCACCTTCTCAGCCTCAGGAAACATTGGGGTTACTATCTCGAGGTGGGGAATTTAGTCTCCTGGGCCATAAAGCTAGGGCAGGATAATCTGCAGAGCCAGTACTAGGCTGAGAACACTCCACATAAACAAACCAATCTCCAGACTCAAGTTGTGCTCCAAAAAAATAAATAATTTACTGTACAGTTGTTGCGACCGTCGGTCTTCGACGGCTTCGCCCCACCTACCTCTCACTACTTGCAGCTCCTCCCGCTCACCTCGGACTACTGGCTGCCACGGCGTCTGCTTGCCGTCCTCTCCGGCGTCCCCGGACCGGCTTTGGTGCTGCCTCCCGCCATGCTCCTCCAAGGTACCTTAAGGCGCGCGTGTGCTTATGCCACCCTCATCTTTATTTCCACATTGGCGCGACCCTCAGGGGCGTCCCTCTGATATGATGTCACGCTGCCCGGATATTTAAGCCTACAGTATTTGCTAGCTCATCGAGTTAGCAACAGTAACTCTACGGATGGGATTTGCTCGCCACTCCAGCGCTATCTGGAACTCTTATACCCTTCGGGGTTTGCTAACTGTGTACCCGCTCCTCGGGGGCCTCTTCTGCTTCTTTCAGGTGCTATCAGGAAACCGGTACTCGCTCCTCGAGGGCCCATGTTCCCTGAGTCACTGCCTGCAACTTCAAACCCTTCTACTTGGAAGACTTCACTGACAGTTTCCATCTGTGAGTACCACAGTACTGCTTCACTGGAACCAGGTGCTCCTCAAGGGCCTGTCCTCTGTTCCGGTGCCAGACCTCTCGTCTAGTGGAATCTCTGTTACTGCTACATGAGTACAATACAACTGAGTTTCTCTGCTCTAAGGGATCAGGTACTCGCTCCTCGAGGGCCTGCTCTCCTTATCTCGGAGCTTCTCCTAATTCTACCTGCGACTCTGAATGCTTCTTATCGTGTACTCATAACTCTCAGTCTCTTTCCACGACAGCACAGCCTAGCAGAGGATTTGCTGTTCCAGCGTTCTGAGGGAGACCTACCCAGCAGGGCTCAACATCTACTACTCACTACTGCCACCTCTGGTGATTTCCAAAACTGTTTAATAAAAGATTCAAATCTGTGTTTGTGTGTCCAGAGTCTAGCCTGACACTGTGGTCCTTCACGGGACTGCCCCCCGTGGGCGTGGTCAGCTGCCACAGTGTCCAAGTATCCACCCAAACATCAATAACCAAAACAACAATCTTCTGAATCAATAATAACAGTTCAGGCAGATGCAGAAATTTAACAGAATTACAGTTTCAGAACATTTCTAACTCTTCCTCCTTAAAACTGCTCTCTTTAAATGTTTTTTTTTTTTTACAGCAACATAGGGACTCTGCTTACTTTGTTTTTTCTTTCTCCACAGTCTTTTGCACAATCTAACTACTTCTGGGGGAATTTGGCACAAAAAAAATTAAAATTCTGCACATATAAACTTAAAATTCTGCAAAATTCTGCATATTTTATATTGGTTAAAATGACACAATTTATGTGACAGTCTTTAACTAATGTCTTCCCAAAATCCCGTGCTCTCATCAACCAAAAATATTCTAAATAAACTGTCTTTTTAATTTTGATATCATTTAAAAAATATATATATATTGGAGAAAGAGGTAAGTTTCATATTTCTAGTGCATGCACTAGAAATATGAAACTTACCTCTTTCTCCAATATATATATATTTTTTAAATGATATCAAAATTAAAAAGACAGTTTATTTAGAATATTTTTGGTTGATGAGAGCACGGGATTTTGGGAAGACATTTATATATTTTTGATTTCTCATCACAAGCAGAGAGGGATATTGAATAGTCTTTAACTAATTACATTTTAAATTAATACAGAAAAAAGTTATTACTTAAAGATGCATAATTTTAAATATTTTAAGCAGAATTTTTAGAAATTCACTGTAAGAGTATCCCTTCCACTCTCTCTCCCTACTCCTTTGGCCACTTTGCCCTCTCAGGCCCCAACTCCTCCATCTGACAGTATCTTTACCCTCCACCTCTAGGCTCAACCCCCTTCCACTCTACCACCACTCCCAGAGTTTGAACCCGTTCTCAGTACTCCCCCTTATACAGGCTCCCTCTCTCTAGTGCACATACTCACACCCTCATACAGGTTCCCACACTCTCTCACACACACAATCCCCTCATACAGAGTCCCTCTCTCTCGCACACACACATCCCCTCATACAAGGTCCCTCTTTCTTGCATACACACACACACACACACGCTCCCTTTCTCTCTCATGCATACACTCTCACACAGGCTATCTATATCTGACTCACACACCACTTCACACAGCTCTCCTTTTCACACATACACAATCCCTTCACACAGGCTAGCACCCTCACATACACACAATTCCATTTTCATACATACCAGCTCCCAATCTCTCACACACATACACACTCCTTCACAATCTCCTTATATAGGCTCCCTCTCTCTGGCACCTACACTCAAGCACCCCCCCCCCCCCCGCTCACCTCACTGCTCTCTAACCTCCCCTGCTCTCTCTCATACCCCTGCTCATGCCCCTGCTGTCACAACCCCCTTCTCACCCCTGCTCTCTCTCTCTCACACACCCCTTCCCCCTCTCTCTCAACCCCTCCCCCTTCTCTCTCATACCCCCTCCCTGTCCCCTCCCTCACACCACCTTCCTCTCTCTCACACCCCTCCTCTCACACACATTCCTCCCCCTCCCCTCCTTTCTCTCTCATCCCCTCCCCTCCTCCCCCCTCACACACACACACTCACTCTCACCGGGGCCTTCATCTTTGCCGCAAGTGGATCACATCCCATGGCACGCCGTGGCCTTCATCTTCTCCCGAGAATGGCATGCGCTCTGTTCGCAGCATGCTGGGGCCTTCATCTTTGCCACGAATAGTGTGCACTCTGTTTGCAGCATGCCAGAGTCTTCTCTGATATTTTCTGTGCAGAATTTGGCAATTCTGTGCAGTGGGGGAGTTCTGCATAAATTCTTCAGTCCGCAGTAGCACAGAAATCCCCCAGGACTAAACCTAACCTGGTGCACTATTTTCATCAGTTAGCAAACTAGTTACCCCTAAGAATGTCCTGTTTAGATTAAGGAAAATGTTTTCTGGTGTAGCATCATGATCCTCCAAGCCTCAAAACAAATTCCCTCTGGTACTGTTTGGCTTCCTGGTCCAGATAATTTATTTCCCAATTAAGAATAGGCTTTAGCTTTTAAACTTCCAGGCTGATTTGCACCCTCTGCTTCTTCTCCTCAGACCTCAGGGGATTTTTAGAGGAAAATCCTTGCCTTACTCCCTTCTGTAATCCTGAGAGAGGATCACAGCTCCAATCAGTCTCTTTCCCTTGCAATCTGGAGCAACCCCAGACTCATCAGAGTCAGGGTTTTTATCATTTCTCCTTAATGACTGAGCTCCTCAGAGATGTATCCCCTTGTCTGTCAAGAAAGGCAGGTAAACACCTTCTGACACACAGCTGACCCAGAGCTCTGGAATATTCCTACACTGGCTCCAGGATAACCTGTTGCCCTTTCAACATCTTGTGCACATCCAGCAGTCCATTCAGGGATTCCATAAGGGGGAAACCTCTATTTTACCGTAAAACCTTTTAATATTGTTGACCTCTACACCCTCTTATGACACAGCGGTCACATACATAATCTTATATACCGCTGATACCCCAAAATAGTCCAAAATGGTTTACAATAATACATTCTAAACTCATAGACAAAGCACAGATAATCAATCAAACTGCATCATGAACACATTAAAATTAACTGAATGCTTCAGCAAAATAAAAAGTCTTCAATTTCTTTCTTAGAATCATAGCAAACTATATGCAGGTCATTTCTGCTGCTCCTCTTCACATTAGCTGTCTTCCTGTGCTCCTCCATGCTGCTGACATCCTCTTCCCGCTGCCTATGCTCCTCCAGGACATTGATGTCCCCTTCTCTCACTCCCAGCCCCAGCAGTTTCCCAACTCACTGACTTCCTCTTCCAGGTCCTGGTACTATTTGACTTCCAGGTTGTTGACTTCCTTTATCTGCTCTGGACCCCCACTGTGGAATCCGATTGTTGGGTCCGTGGTTAAATGCCCTGTCAGAAAAACTAACCTGAAAACACAAGAAAAGTTCAAATTCCCAGCCTTTAGAATAACCTTTTAAACTGGTTGAAGGACCAATGAAAATGGGTTGCTGGAAACAAGGAAGTATTCTAACCAACATAAAAGCTTCCTCACTTCCTGCCACAGAACTTCAGAAATGCATTCTGAAATTTGCCTTGACCTGCTTGCCCACATCTATTGTTGACCAGCATGTGGATGTCATTAAACCTTATTTCAAGACTCGAACTATTAAGTATTGTCAAGATCAAAGTTTTTCTTTTTGTATCTTTTATCTAGTTTAACCTGAAGTAAATGACTGGATCTTTACTTGACTTGTGTGGCAGGAGCCCCAAGTCTGCCACTATATGCCCTTAGTTTCATTCTAGATATTAACACCTCTTCAGCTTTCCATCCCCCTTGCCCTCCTCTCATCTGGGAGAGCTGGAATTGGTTGCTCCTTGCTTTATAACCCAGACATTTTGTAAGTTAAGGCTTGGCCAGAATTAGTTCAAGTCAGACACTCAAGAGTCAATGTATGTTTTTCCCTCCCTGCCTGATAGGGATTTTGCTTTTTGAGGGAAGTAACCTTTGTGTGCATCCTGCCAGAGGGTCTCTTGGAGTTTAGTTAAAGTAAGGGCATCTTATTGCTGGAACCCCTGTGGGACTCTCGTTCAAGGTCTGAAGATCAGTGAGGCCATCCACTCCCTGAATGAGGCAAGCACCTATGACAGGCTTGGCAGCTTGAGGCCTTTGAAGGCTAGAAGATACCTCTTTTTGGAAGGGACTGTGGTTAATTCTGCTCCTTTGGTCATCCTCGATGGCTGGATTCAGAGGACAGGGGCTGAAGACTAATGAGCCCATTCACCCAATGAATATGGCAAGCACCTGTGACTGCAGAACACCAGTTTGGAAAGATTTTTGACTTTGAAAGTATTTTTCTCTTTTTGTTGTGAGGAGCTTGTTTTAAGCTGACCCTCCTCTAGGGATGTGCATTCATTTAAAATGAATGGCCTATCTGTGACAAATATACAATATTTGTTTGATTTGTTTGCCCCCAAAAATGTATGAGCAAGTCCCACGAATGGAACATATGTCATTTGTTTCATTCATTTATGTTTCCTCATTGAAAAGCATTGGCTGCATTAAAACAATAGATTTTGAGGCTAGGCAGATCATGTAGGAGTTTCCATGCCTGTAACTCATGTGTGAGGTCAGAGGAGAACCAGGATCTGATGTCAAGGAAACCAGACTGACAAAGCAATGGAACATATCAGAGGGAAGCATTTTTCTAAATGAGTGAATCACTGAACTTTCCATCCTTTGTATTACAATCCCTATCTGTTTCAACTTGCAGTTGGATTCTATCTCTCACTCATGGAGGATACATCCCCACTCACTGCTATGATCAAGAAAGGATGTGATCCTCGAGTGTGGAGCCCCAAGGCTCAGTCAGCATTCCATGCCTTGAAAGAAGCCTTCTGTACCGGCCCGTGTTTACGTCACCCGGATCCTAACCACCCTTTCATAGTGGAAGTCAATTCATCCGCTATTGGAGCAGGAGCGGTCTTGAGCCAATACTCCACCAAGGGAACCCTAGTTCCATGTTCCTTTTACTCACATAAATTCTCCTCCACAGAACAAAACTATACCATAGGAGACCGCAAACTCCTAGCAATGAAACTTGCTCTCCAGGAATGGCAATCCCTGGCTTGAAGGGGCACAACACAGATTCATGATATTTACCGACTATAAAATCTGGAGCACCTGAAGAAGGCCCAACTCCTTAACCCACCACAAGCCTGCTGGGCCTTATTCTTTGCATGCTTCAACTTCAAGCTCTGCTATCACCCAGTGGAGAAAAATCTCCGTGCTGACGCGCTCTCCCGCTCCGTCGAGCCAGAAGACACACCCGAGACTCCCAGGCACATTATTGACCCAGCCTGCATATCCATTGCCGCCACTACCACGGTACCAGCCGGGAAGATGGTGGTTCCCCACCATCTCCGCAAATGTGTGCTTCGTTGGGCTCATGACTCCAAGCTGGCCGGTCACCCCGGCCGAGCCCGAACTCTTGAGATGCTCCAAAGACACTATTGGTGGCCTGGTATGACAAAGGACTCTCGAGAATACGTGGACTACTGTCCGGTTTGCATACAGCAAAAAACCCCGACTGGCTGCCCATGGGGGCTTCTTCCACCACTTCCTACGCCCACCGAGCCCTGGTCTAGTCTGTCCACTTCATCATAGATCTGCCTCCTTCAAAAGGAAATACTGTAATCTGGGTCATAATAGACTGTTTCTCAAAAATGGCCCACTTTGTCCCCTTACCTGGACATCAGCTCCAGAGTTAGCTCGACTCTTCCTAACCCATGTATTTTGTGTACATGGACTACCACAAGAAAACGTCTCCGATCGTGGCTCTCAATTTGCTGCTAAATATTGGAAGTCTCTCTGTAAAAGTTCAATATCTCATTAAACTTAACATCAGCATATCATCCACAAGCAAATGGCCAGGCCAAGAGGACTAATTGGTCTTTGAAGATCTTTCTAAGATCCTATGTCAACAACCAGCAAGATGACTGGGCTGACCTCCTGCCATGGTCAGAACTATCCCATAACACCCATATCGCCTCTGCCACGGAAGAGTCCCCCTTCGCTGTAGTCTTCGGTTGTCAACCTCGTATACCCCTACTGGTTCCACTCAGTGTACCCTCACCTGCAGCCCAATCTACAGCACAAACCATACGCCGGCTCTGGAACCAAGTGAAGGATCGGCTCTGCCAAGCAGCTGACCGGGCCAGGTGCATCACAGACGCTCATCGTCGGACCGCATCTCTGTTCCTGTCAGGGCAAAAGGTCTGGCTGAGTACTAAACACATCCGACTATGGCTACCTTCCCAATGGCTAGCCCCTAAGTTCATCGGTCCCATTCCCCGTTCTTCAATGCATAGGAGCAGTCACCTACCAACTGAAACTCCCAGCCTCCATGGGGATTCACAACACATTCCATGTGTTGCTACTCAAACCCCTGGTCTTGTCCTGGCCTTCCCGAAGGTCTCCTCCACCAACGCAACACTCAACGGAACCTGAGAACACTTTACAAGTCAGAGAGGTCTTAGGCGACCGTCATCGTCGGGGCCACTGGGAATACCTCCAGTCGTGGGAGGGCTTCAGCTCAGAAGAGTATTCATGGGAGCCCTCTCACCACATTCTCGATAAAACTCTCCTTGAAGACTTCCATCAGTGACACCCAGAAAAACCCAAGCCGGTAAGGGGGAGGCCTAGAAGGGTGGGTACTGTTGCATGTCCCAGCCACGTGGGTGCCGTGACCGGGCCTGCTCACCTCACTCTGCCCTCACCGTAGCTGTCAGCTCCCAGCATCCCCAATGCTCAAAGTGGCCCTATCTGGCTTCCTCCATGCCGCAGGCCTCACAGCGGAGCTCCCATCGGGGCTCCACATCTTTGGCCGCCTCGGCCCCACACCTAGGTGCACGGCCAACGTCATTCCCTTTAAAAGGACCAGTGCGGGAAACCCGGCTCAGCCGCCTCCCGGTGACGTCACTTGAACCTCTTATAAATAGCGAGGTTCTGTCCCCAGGACCTCGCCTTGGCAATTGGATCGATACCTCGGTGTACTAGTTTGCCTATTCCGTATTCCAGCGTCTCCTTGTTTCAGTGTCTCCTTGTTCTAGCCTCTCCGTGTGTTCCTTTCTGTGTCCTTACTCAGGTCTGATATCTGATATCAGGATTGATATCTGATACTGACCTCTGCCTGCCTGACTATTCTCTTCTCCTGCTGCCTGGAACTGACCACTGCCTGCCTGACTACTCTCTTCATCTGCTGCCTGGAACTGACCCTCGCTTGCATTGACTACATTCGGACTGATCCTGGTATTGACCCCTGCTTTGGCTGACCACTTCTGGACTGATACTGGCTTTGACCCTTGCGCTTCACTCGGACATTCTCTTCTGGCCTTCTGTGACTACCAGACCATCCTGCTTGGAATCCATCCACGGCCTTCATCCGACCAGAGCTGTAGGCACTGCCTGCTCGCCCGGAGGGCCTTCCTGAACTGTTACCTCCCTGAGGTCTCCGGAGCTTCCAGGTTGGGTCTGGTCTATCCTCTCTGCATCAGCCATGCACCACATGCACACCCCTCCGCTACCTCTCTGGGAGATCACCTGAGGCCCACCTAAGTCCAGGCGGTCCGGGTACCTAAGGGCTCAACCTGAAGAAACCCCAGAATGATATTGGCGAAGCTCCAGCTAGTCTCTGTCTCCTCGTGTACTCCGCCTCCTGGTGGTAGGCGTTCTCTGAGGGTCGTTCCAATCCTGCACCAGGCCAAGGGTTCATCTCCAGCGCAATAGGGGATATGATAGAGGTCTTTAAACTCATGAGAGATCTAGAATGGGTAAATGTGAATCGGTTATTTACTCTTTTGGATAATAGAAGGACTAAGGGGCACTCCATGAAGTTAGCATGTGGCACATTTAAAACTAATCGGAGAAAGTTCTTTTTCACTCAATGCACAATTAAACTCTGGAATTTGTTGCCAGGGGATGTGGTTAGTGCAGTTAGTGTAGCTGGGTTTAAAAAAGGATTGGATAAGTTCTTGGAGGAGAAGTCCATTACCTGCTATTAATTAAGTTGACTTAGAAAATAGCCACTGCTATTACTAGCAACAGTAACATGGGGTAGACTTAGTTTTGGGTACTTGCCAGGTTCTTATGGCCTGGATTGGCCACTGTTGGAAACAGGATGCTGGGCTTGATGGATCCTTGGTCTGACCCAGTATGGCATGTTCTTATGCTCTTGCCATGGCTATCCATTATTTTGCACACTTGAGGCACCACTTCAAGAACCATAACTAATTTCATAGCCCACTAGCAGTTCCTCTGTAGTGTGCCTTTGGGTACCTACCTATTACCTAGCTATGATGTGTGGCTTACTCTGTGACACAAACATATCCTACTGGACTGGTGGATCATCCATGTGTAGCCATAATTTCATGTGAAGAGTTATCTGCCCTCACTATGGTTGTCTGCATGCTCCAATGGAATGAATGGTATCTCCCATGCATTCTTCCTTAATGGTATGCCCCTCATCGTACACCTTCAAATCCTTGTGGTGCTCAGCCTTGCTGCCATTAGCAGATTTTACACCTTTAAATTCTCAACTTATTTCTGACTATATCTTCCTGGTATACTCCAGCTCTTACACTTTGAGGACTTCTTGCCAATTTGGTGTGCTGCTGTGTACCTCTCCCATTCTTTTGAATTCTTTATCTTGATACCACTCTTTCTGATTCTTGGTCTCTTTATCTGCATCTTGGGATTTTTTCTGACATATTTTCTGCTTCATTGCCCTTTCCTGCTGCCTTAGGGTCCTGATGCCACTTTTGGTGCCACTTTGCCTCTCTTACTGCCATCAACTGTTCATGACACTATTGTTGGGCAACCATCCTCTTTCTAAACATTGAGGTCATTGCATTTAGAGAAACTCCTGCCGATCTCATAAGCCTCATACCCCTTTGTGAAGTCTTAGGCTACTTTATGCAACTTTTTTGATGTCACTTTTCTATTTTCTAAAGTACCATGCAACCCTTTCCCCCTTTTGATGATTCTTCTCCCAAGTTTCATTACAATTGATATAAAATTCACTATTCTAGAGCCTATAATAGACTGCAATAATCGCTCATATGTTTTAATGGAAAGAAAGGCACTAATGAAACGAATAAACAAAAACATTTTTTTTCATTTTGAAACTAATGAATTGAATATGGATCCTAACAAAATGAATGAACAAATACAAATTAATGTTTTTGTTCTGTACATCCCTGCCCCTCCTTACTGGGAGCTAGGCTGAAATAGCAAATTCCTGAGACCACAGAATTTTCAATCCAAGGAGTCACCTTTCCAGAACAACTAAAGGAATCAAGGAAGTCATAGATACCCTATCCAGATCTCCACCTATGTGGAAACAGGACCCATGGCTGGGTGTTCGGATTTGAACTGGAGTTTGAGATAAGATGTTTTTTTCTATTCTAGAAGGGGACCCCTGTCATAGGAATCTCAGGTATACCATTGAGAGAGCTCTAGTTCACATTTTATACCACCATGGGAAGCTGAACTACTTTGCTGAAGAAAAGGACACCTACCCAGAAGGAGACACTCTAACCTTTAAAGGGCCCGTGGTGGGAACCTGGCCATGGACCCAGATGTTGACGTCAGTTCCCTCAACATATAAAAGCTCAGGCAGTGCTCCTCAGCGTTGCCTTTGCAACAGGTCACCTTGGTCTCCTATTCTAGTTTCCGAGTTCTAGTTGCCTTGCGCTTGTCTTGTTCCTGTGATTCCTGGTTCCTGTTTCCTGTGTTCGTCCCATCTGTCTACTGGATCGACTACCTGGTTCTGACCTCTGCTATGCCTGACTTTGCCTGCCTTCTCCAAGCCTGACCTCTGCTACACCTGACCTCGCCTTCCTTCTCCAAGCCTGACCTCTGCTATGCCTGACCTCGCCTGCCTTCTCCAAGCCAGACCTCTGCTACCCCTGACCTCACCTGCCTTCTCCAAGCCTGACCTCCGTTACGCCTGACCTTGCCTGCCTTCTCCATGACCTGACCATTGCTACGTCTGACCACACCTGCCTTCTCTGTGCCCTGACCATTGCTACATCTGACCACACCTGCCTTCTCTATGCCCTGACCATTGCTATGTCTGACCATGCCTGCCTTCTCTGTGCCTTGAACATTGCTACATCTGACTACGCCTGCCTTCTCCATGACTTGACCATTGCTACAAATGACTTCACCTCAGACTTTCTTGAGTCCAGAGTTCCACGTTGCTTGCTACACCTTCCAAGTGCCCCCAGCTTCCATTCAAGCTTGACAGTGACACCTCTGTCCCTATTTTCTGGATTCGGACTATTAAGGCTTTGGCCTTCCTTTGCTCAGGCACCTTCAGTTCCTTCTTGTTCTTGGTGCTTGAGTTCCTTTCAACATCCCGTCTGGGATAGGACCATGCCACCTGCTGGCTGCTGTCTCTGGGTTGAACCATGTACTACCTGTACTTAATCTTGAGGCCCGCCTAAGTCCTGCCGGCCCCGGCACCCAAAGGCTCAACCCGAGGGGAACGTGGGCTGGATAGGTGAAGCTCCAGTGGCCTCCAGCTTCAGCCTACTCCGCCTGCTGATGGTGGAGAACCATAGACCCTCACCTACGAGTGCGTCAACCCCACCTCAGCCCAAGGATCCACCTCCCAGGCAACAAAACCAGTTAATCAACAATAAACAGTAGCCAACTTTTAACTCCAGTATAGGAAGACAATTTTTAGATAGGTAAAATGTTCTTTACCCTTGTAAATCACTTTAAAAATTGTCCTCCCAAAATGACTTAATGGTAGTATATTTATATAAACTTGGTTTGGTCCATTAATAAAGGATTAGCAATGTTATCTTTATAATATAGTACAGCCATCTCTTCCAGTGTAACTGGGGAGAAAGTCTGGTTCAAGTTTGTTGGTCATTAGATTTTGAAGTAAACTCCAAGTAGCTAACAGCAAATCATATATATATATATATATACATATATCAGGGATTTACACTCTACTACTGTACTCTGTTGTTGGTTTTTGTACCACAGAATCCATTCCATAAACACAAGGCAGTTCCAACAATAGCTTAGTTTATTTTGTTGTTAAAACTGGAATAGTAAAATAGTTATCTGGCATAAGTAAAGCATTTATCTATCCATCTTCACAAATGTGATACATAAATCTTTTAAAAATCATCAAATTCGCTGTTCACCAACTTGATCCGGTTTAAGGCTATGGTGAGGTAGCCCAGGAAAGTAATTACTCACAGAAAGGGTAATTACGGCAAAGTTACCCTCACTACAGTCTCTCTGTGCTGCAAAATTGTACAATTCCATTCATTTCTGGGATTCCCTTTCCCACACCAATTCCAGCATAATAGCAGAAATGTCTGAAGCAGCCCCTCCCCCCCCACACACACAACGAATTTCTTTAGCAAGCTATTAACTTGCTCCCCCAATCTTCCTTGATCTAATCTCACTCCCCCTTTAAAGCAACTTTCTCATTTAATTCCCACAATATTTATCTCCATTGATATAAGTGGTATCACCACTTTTAAAATCAAATTATGACCATCATCTTTCAGAAAAAAATCACCATGATTACAATATCAGGATATGGAAGGTTTATCAGATAACTACCAAGTTTCTTAGTGGAGTGAAATTGTTTTTCAGATTATCAAAAACACTAATTAAAAACAATTATGAAACAAACTGAAAAAAGCTTCTTTACTCTTATACATATTTGAATAGAGATTTTCTCTACTTTTTTTTACCACCTTTCTAGAGGCACATGCCTCATTAATGAACTATGAAAGAGAAATGTACATCAGTTGGATTATAGGGTTTTGGGCAATAGATTTATTTTCTGTTCTATTCACTATTAATCATTCTGAACTATCTGGCAGATGGAAATGGGAAAAAAAGCTCCTGTGAAGTGTTGTAATTTCCTGGCATTTAAAAACTGCTTTTGGATATGAAATGATTCTGGCTCAGGACAGATATTTGGTGTATGTTTAAAAACGCTTTCAGTTCTTAAAGATACAAACAAAGGCGTGTTCTGACATCTTGATTTGTTTTTCTTAGTGCCATGACCAATTTTCTGCTCAGCACTTATACAAATAATTAATTATGCCCGTTGATGGATTAAATGTTTCCATAACCAACTCCCTACTGCAGTAATTTCAGAAATAAAATAAAAAAAAACCTTTTTAAAATTAAATTGGGCCATTTTTCAAGCAAGATTTATTTTCTGAGTTATTCTACATTAAAATATGGCAGATCTGTACTTTCAGACATCTCTTTTTTTTAAAAAATCTGCTGTGAGAAGTTTATTTATGTCATTGATTTTACAATGAAGTTAACTGATGGTGAATCAACTCACATAAAATAAAGCTAGGAAAACCCTGCAATCCGATTGGTTCAATTACTGTGCTGCTATTGTACAGTGTCCTGCCTGGAACACATGCCTATTATTAGCACTACCTAATTCAAGGCTAGTTTCAACATGATATCACAAAGTTAATATACTGTACTTTTATTTTGAGACAATTTCAAAGAGATACATATGAGCATAAAATAATAGCTGTGTTTGAATAATTATTGAATTTGGAAATGTATTCATACTATGCTGCTGCTCATCACTTTTTGTAATTGTGAAAAACACATAAGATATGCCATACTGGGTCAGACCAAGGGTTCATCAAGCCCAGAATCCTGTTTCCAACAGTGGCCAATCCAAGTCATAAGTACCTGGCAAGTACCCAAACATTAGATAAATTATCCAAACCTTTTTTAAACCCAGTTACACTAACTGCTATAACCATATCCTCTGGCAAGGAATTCCAGAGCTTAACTATGCGCTGAGTGGAAAATAATTTTCTTCGATTTGTTTGTAAATGAGCTACTTGCTAATTTCACGGAGTGCCCCTGGTTCCTTCTATTATCTGGAGAGAGGAAATAACCGGATTTACATTAACTTGTTCATGTCCTTTCATTATTTTGTAGACCTATCATATCCCCCTTCAGTCGTCTTTTCTCAAACTGAACATCCATAACTTCTTTAGCCTTTCCTCATAGGCATTAGGCACCCTTTTCATGCCCCCTAATCATTCTGGTCACACTTCTCTGCACTTTCTCATGTGCAGCTCTATCCTTTTTTTGAGATGCTGGTTACCATAATTGCACACAGTATTCAAGGTATGCGGTCTCACCATGGAGCGATACAGAGGCATTATGACATCCTCCGTTTTATTTGCCATTCCCTTCCTAATAATTCCTAAACATTCTGTTTGCTTTTTTAATCACCACAGCCCACACAGTATCCAACAATTTCAATGTATATCCACTATGATGCCTAATCTCTTTCCTGGGTGATAATTACCTAAGGTAGAACCTTAACCATCCCGTGTTGTAACTATAGCCAGGGTTATTTTTCCCTATATGCATCACTTTTGCACTTGTCCACATTAAATTTCATCTGCCCTTTTGGAAGCCCAATCTTCCAGGTGTCGCAAGGTCCCCCTGCAATTCATCACAATCTGCTATGAAAATTAACTACTCTACATAATTTTGTGCCATCACAAATTTGATATCTCACTGTGTACCTCTTCCAGATCATTTATAAATATATTAAAAAGCAATGGTCCAAGTACAGATTCCTAAGACAACCCAACACTGCTGTATTCTTATCCACACTAATTAGATTTGTTTATGTGTTTAATTACAACATAGGCATGTCTTAGGCAGCTCTATTTTTGACATATCTTCTAAGAAATTAACTGACAAATCAACTTTTAAATTCTTGATAACTTAAAGGGTTGAGAGAATATCAATGATGATTGAACTAGCAATTAGATCATAAAACTTCAATTCAAAAACTTTAGGATTAGGTAGATTCTGAAAATAACTGTGCCCATGATACCCTATGAACTTGGGCAAATCTCTCCGTACCATATATCAAAATTTTCAATGTCATTATTAGATTAAAAGCCTTGTGGCATCCTGAATGAAAATATGTAGTCATCTAGAAAGATAGAAATAAGTATAGTAAGTATATTTTTTAATATAGTAGATTGAACTCTATTGCAAACTGGTACTAATACTAGCAATAGCCATTTTTATTTCAGTTTTATTCAATAGTATTTAAGTAATGTCTTGTGTTTTGTAATAGATTTTCCACCCATTAATTAATTCAGTTTTTTTTTAAGTTACTGCTGCAGAGAATGCATCAACTAATACATGGCTCATGCTGCTTAGGGAAAAAAAATTGATGTTAGCACGATGTTTTTACTCAGTAGAAATAATGTAGAGTGCATTTTTAATGATTTACCAGTTCTACTTGACTGAGCCTGCACCCTGTAAATGGATCATATGATCACCAATCACAAGTTAAACTGCTTTTGTACCTCGCATGGCCTGCACTGAAGGCCTGTCGTTGTACAGTGCCTGAGTTCATGTGCAGCCCCTGTGTAAGACAAGGAAAGGTTACATACAAAAAGGAAGTTAATGGCTCATAGCAGCAAGCCTTCCACTAAGCACAGTGCATGAGGTTGAATTTTAAAGAGCCATCTGACCTTGCAGCTGAGAGATTTTACTATTTATTTTTTAACCTATATCTACCTGGATAAGTAAACACTCAACAAGAGCTGAAAGGGCTGAAAAGCACTGTTTCAGCCAGAGGCTAATCTCCGTTCTTTGCAGTTGAAAGCCTCAAAAATAAGAAAAAAATGTTTTGTGCCACAGGCAACAAATGGCCAAAACTGTTAAAAGGGAATTTCCTGTATGCTGACCTTACCTCCACTTCACAAGAGGAAAAAGACAAAGAGGATGGAGTAGGAGTAGACGTGGACTATTATATTGAGGGTAATAAAAACAATAGATAGGTTGTTAAGCACTCAAATGGTTTCTGTCCTTGAATACAAGACCAATGACTAATTCACCAAACACAAGACTTTTCACATCTGTGACATTTATACACACCTCCTCCTCCCCAAACATATTTATTGCTCACCCCTTCTCACCACCCAACCCCCTCTTTCCTACTTGACCTGTAAAAGAATTCTATATCACACTGCTAAAGAAAGTCTGGATTAGATGTAAATGGCCAATATAATAGGTGAATTGCATACCACATTTCAATTACTGAATACAAACAAATATGCTAACTTCCAAATTATCTATGGGATGACCACACCCTCACTTGCATTCCCAGTTTCTGCTCCAATTTCAATTCACAAACACTCAATAAGCATTGCACTGTCATTAAGCTTGTCCATAGAGCCAACCCCTACCTTATAATGTTTTGCTGTCTAGGACGCAGGGCCATCAAAGCCCAATATCTTGCAATCTGAATCTTGCTTGCTGAGTAAGACGTTCCTACCATGGTCCATAAAAGAGGAGTCACTTATGAATATGTAACATAACTGAGTGGAGAGCTGTCATGTCTCGCCCGTTAAGCTAACACTTGACAGGCATCCCGTCTCAGCTTGTACCAACCCATGGTAGTGCAGGGGATAGGGAAGTTGGTAGTCCCTGCCTGGCCAGTCCCTGCTATGTGTCCCTGGATGTGGCCAACCCTGCCGTAGCCTATGGAAGTGAAACCTCAACCGAAAGAAATGGATAGAGACTGGCCCACACTTACGTCTGTGTTTGCCAGTCCATCCCTCAACCTCCCACAGCTACAATCCTGATCCAGAGGCAGAGCATCACCTTGGTTGTCCTTCTACCCCTATACGAGGATGGGCCGGCTCCTCTGTTGACAGGGCATTTATATCTTCTGTATAATGTATAGGGCAATTCTATGACTGCAAAGATATGGGCACTATTAGGTTTTGTGTTCCAAAATGTTTTCTTATCGTAAGTACAGCATTTGTAAAGGTCCATATTCAGCTGCAATGTGGATTGGCTAGTTAGCTGGATAACTATATCTGGCTAACTTGGACTATATATTCAGCAGCAAAGCCAAAGTCTTCAGCTCAGGGTTGTAGCAGCAATCAAGAAGCAAATAGAATATTAGGAATTATTTGGAAAACAATTTTTTGAAATAAACTGAGAGTATCGAATGTTTTGAAAATCTATGTATGCTACACTTTTGGTACTGTGTGCAGTTCTGATTGCCCCCATATTTAAGATATAGTGGAACTAGAAAAGATACAGAGAAGGACAAAAAAAAAAAAAGATAAAATGGCAAGTTAATAGGGAACGGTATATACCCTTCCAATAGTACTAGGGTTAACATTCCACAAAAACTGATAGAAAATTGAAAACAGATTAGTTTTTTAAAAAGTGCGGTTTTGTTTTTTTTTTCCAGTTAATGCACAATTAATCTGTAGAAGTTCTTACCAGAGGATGTGTACAGCTGGATTTTTAAAAGTGTTGGCCAAGTTTCTGGAAAAGACAGGTACATTAAAATAATGAGCCAAGTAGAATCAAGGATTGCTAGCTGTTACTTCTGAGAGCGAGAAACAGGGAATGAATCCCCTCATTAGGATCTGCTGGGATTTCCAAGAGATCTGGATTGGCCACTGTCAGACACAGGATGGTGAACTCAGTGGACCATTGGTCTGACCTGCATGGCACTCAGAGTCAGTGCTAGTTTTATTGCTGCCCTATGCAAACAATTATTGTGCTGCCTCCTCCTCGTTCTGTTTTCTATCCTTTAATTTTTATTGTTCTTCCAATAACCAACATACAGTAGAAACAATATGCATCTGTTTTTTGTCTCCCTTTTGCGCAGTCTCAGTTGACCGCCCCAACTTTCCTGCTGCAAAAAAGCCCAGCCTCCTCCAGAGATCTAAACTTTAAAAATTGACTCCCCCCCAAACTCATTTTACCACTGTTTGTGGTCCAAGAGACCCTAAATAGGGCAGGAGCAATCCTAAGGATCTCCTGTCCCCACCTGCCGGTATGTTTAACAATGGTGCCAAGCTAGTCCTGTGGCTCGGGACCCACAGTGAGGATATTACCGTCTGCTCCGCTGAAAGATAAGTACAGGAGATGTTCTCTATAACTCACACTGATTTCAATATCTTTGTTTTTTATGATAGTGGTGAAATGATTAATGTGAAGACGAAGTCAGAAGATTACAACAGCAATAGGCTGTATTTTTTCTATATAAAAGACGGAATTGTTGGTGAATTCCTAATGTGTCCACTGTGTTAATCTTGGCTCCTGATGAAGCTGACATCAGCAAAACTTCGGCCGTAGTTGAGCCGTGTTTAAGGCACCCATACCGTCTAATTTACATGAAAGTGTCTGCATCTATTATTGGAGCTTTAACCGCCAAGTGGCGTGCACTGAACTCTTTACAAAATCCTACGATTGATTTATTTACACACTCTCAGAGTGACTATGCATCCAAAGTGACTGCAAGTGATTGAGAAGACCGGGCGCTCTTCATACTCTTGGGAGAGACGCAGTCTCGCTTGCTGATGCAGTTCACTTTTACATTATAAAAAATATATGAAAAAATATATGGAATTTTTCTAATTAAACAGTCTCAAAACAAAATAAAAATTTAAAAAAAATTATTAAAATTAAAAAATAAAAATATGAAATACATAAAAATTAAATTAATAATTAAACATTATTATTTACAATTTTCACAAATTCACAAGTGAGCAACTGAATGAAAGTTTAAGAATTGCTTCCCCTTTTGCTCGTCTGATTTTTGACGGGATTGCTTGGCTCTTTTGCTTGTTTTCCTTTCATTGTTTAAAATAACCATACTAGAAGCACCAGTCCCAATGTATTCCTCACACTAAAAAATGGTGGAAGGAAGGGCCAAACATTGCTGGCATGATTAAAAGGTGAGGTAAAAGAGGGGCTATTTTTAACCAAAAGAACTTCCTTCAAAAATTGGAAGAAGGATCCATCTAAATAAAATAGGAATAAGCATTGATAATACATTTATAACAAAGGTTAAGAGAGAATTTTAAAAGAAGGTGGCCTCTTAGAGGCAAAAACTTACAATAAAAACCTATTTAAATAATCTAAAGCAGGAAGCCTGTGAGGGAGTCTATTGGACCGTTATATGACTGAGGGGTTAAAGATAAACTTGGGCAAGATAAAGCCATGCAGAAAGACTAAACAAATTCTTTGCTTTGGTGTTTACTAATGAGGGATGATAGAAGATGCCCCATTCCGGAAATGGTTTCCAAGGGAGATCATTTAGATGAATTGAACAAAAATCACAGTGAAGTGTAGTAGGCCAGATTGACAAACTAAAGAGTAGCAAATCACCCAGACCAGATGGTATACAACCTAGGTCTCTGAAAGAACTCAAAATTGAAATTTCAGCTCTATTACTAGTAATGTGTAGCCTATCATTAAAAATTGTCCATTGGACCTGAAAATTGGAGGGAAACCAATATAACTCTGATATTAAAAAGGGCTCTGGGGTGATCTTGGAAACTATAGATCAGTGAGTCTTGATTTCAGTCCTGGGAAAAGTCATGGACACTATTCTAAAGAACAAAATCACAGAACATACTAGACTAGGTTTAATGGGATACAGTGAGCATAGATTTACCCAAGGGAAGTCTTGTCTCACAATCAGCTACATTTTTTTTGAAGGGGGTTAATGGAGAGCCTGGTAGATTTAGTATATTTTGAATTTTCAGAAGGTGTTTGTAAAAGTACCCCATGAGAGACTCCTAAGAAAATTAAAAAGTCATGGAATAAGAGGTAATGTCCTTTGTAGATGCAAACTGGCTAAAAGATCAAAAACAGAACTAGGATTAAATGATCCGTTTTCTCAGTGGAGAAAGGTAAATTTAGTGCCTCAGGGATCTGTACTTGGGACCAGTGCTTTTTAATATATTTATAAATAATCTGGGAAAAGGAAATAATGAGTGAGGTTGATCAAATTTGCAGATGAATTACAATTAGAGTTGTTAATCACAAGCAGATTGTGATAAATTGCAGTAGGACCTTGTGAGACTTTAAGACGAGGCATCCAAATGGAAGATGAAATTTAAATTGGACAAGTGCAAAGTGATACACATAGGGAAAAGTAACACGATATTAGTTACATGATGTAAGTTCCATATTAGGAGTTTACCACCTAGGAAAAAGATCTGGGCATATAATAGACAATACATTGAAATCATCGGCTCAGTGTGCTGCAATGATCAAAAAAGCAAATAGAATGTTATGAATTATTAGGAAAGGAGCAGTGAATAAAACTGAAAATGTCATAGTACTTCTGTAAGCACTCTATGGTGAAACCGCACCTTGAGTATTATGTATAATTCTGGTTTGCTGTATCTCAAAAAAGATATATTTGCACTGTAGAAAGTACATAGACAGGTGACCAAAATGATTAAGGGTATGGAATGGCTCCCCTATGAGGAAAGGCTAAACAAGTTAGGGCTGTTCAGCTTGAGAAAATACAGCTGAGAGGGGATATGATAGAGGTCTATAAAATCATGAAAGAGCTAGAATAGATAATACAAGTACTAGGGACACACCATGAAGTAGCAAGTAGCATATTTAAAAACAAATCAGGGAAAATTATTTTTCACTCAACGCACAATTAAACTATGGAATCATTGCCAGAGCATGTGGTTAAGGCAGTTAGCATAGCTGGGTTTTAAAAAAGGTTTGGATAAATTCCTGGAGAAGCCCATACACTGCTGTTAATCAAATTGACCTTAGGGGTAGATTTTTAAAAAGTATGCGGATTTTATAAGATACGCGTGTAGCCGCGCGTATCCTCTAAATCCTGGATCGGCGTGCGCAAGGCTGCCGATTTTGGGCAGCCGGCACGCGCCGAGCCGCGCAGCCTGCCTCCGTTCCCTCCGAGGCCGCTCCGAAATCGGAGCGGCCCTCGGAGGGAACTCTCTTTCACCCTCCCCTCACCTTCCCCTCCCTTCCTCTACCTAACGCACCCCCCCGGCCCTATCTAAACCCCCCCCCCCCCTACCTTTATCCATGGATTTACGCCTCCCAAAGGGAGACGTAAATCCACGCGCGCCAGCGGGCTGCTGGCGTGCCAAGACCCGACCCGGGGCGGTTCCGGAGGGCGCGGCCACGCCCCTGGAACACCCCGGGGCCGAAACCACGCCCCCGGGCCCCGCCCCCGAAACGCCGCATCCCGCCCCCCAAATGCCGCGTTGTTCGGCCCCGCCCCCCGACACACCCCCTTCCGAAAACCCCGGGACCTACGTGCGTCCCAGGGCTCTGCGCGCGCCGGCACGCAAGGCCCTGCTCGCGTAAATCAGTGCGGATTACGCGAGCAGGGCTTTTAAAATCCGCCGTTAGGAATAGCCACTGCTTATTACTGGCATTAGTAGCATGAGCTATATTTACTGTTTTGGATATTTGCCAGGCACTTTTTTTCTGGACTGGCCACTGTTGGAAACAGGATGCTGGGCTTGATGGACTCTCAATCTGACCCAGAATGGCAATTTATGTTCTTAGAATGCTAACCACTTGTATATATCATTAAGATGTCAAACAGTTAACACTCATATGACTACCAAGTAAATTTTCCAAGGCACACAAGTGTCTGGGGGGTCTCTGAGACTTTCTTAAAATTCTAGCTGGTCTAACAATCTCAGAGATGGGAAGAGGGGGGACATAGAACTTTGATACTAATTGCTAACATTTGGGGGCCTTTCACTTACTACTCCCATTTGCAGAATATCTATATCAACAATAAACATGCTAAAATGTGATTTGCAAAAAAACTTTACAGAATGTTTGGAACTATCCAGGACATCCCTATTTTTATAAACTAGTTTCTTATGATTGAAACATCCCCCACAGATAGCAAGACACTTCCGACATTTTGCATGTGCTCACAAACAGCTTTGATCCACTACATGCCCCAGAGTTACGATGAATTCTGACTAGAAAGATTCAAGTGAGGACAATATACATTCTTTGCAGAATAAATACACAATAAGGCTATCATTAATGTCATTCTAATTGTTACTATATCTTTGTCAGTGAAACTTAAACTATCCTCCATTTTAAAACAGTCTGCTTTTCTCATTCATCATGCTAGTGTTGGTATTATAAGGTTCCAGAAGATCAAAATCTCTACATTCAAATTGGTGTGTGGCATTCATTTTTGTGGTTCACTTATAAATACATACATACTGTGATCAAGTATAATTTAATACTAACTACAGTAAGGGGCAGATTTTTAAAAGGGTTACAATGCATAAGTTATGCGCATAACCCTTAAAACCCCCCCTGCACCGAGCCCGAGGCATATTTTGCTTAGGCTCGGTGGCATGCGCAAGCCCCAGGACGCGCGTAAGTCCCCGGGGCTTTTGCTAAGGGGGCATGTCGGGGGCATGTGGGGGCGTGTCGGGAGCGACACGACGTTGGAGCGTTCCGGGGTGTTCTGGTGGGCGTGCCCAGGCCTCCGGACCAGCCCCGGGTTGCTGATGGTGCCGCAGCGGGTCACTGGCGCGTGCGAGTTACGCTTCGGGAAGGCGTAACTTTGCGATAAAGGTAGGGGAGGTTAGTTGGGCTGGGGGCTTGGGTTAGGTTAGGGGAAGGGAAGGGAAGGGAAGGGAGGGGAAGGTGGGGGGAAGAGGATGGAAAGTTCCCTGTGAGGCTGCTCCGATTTCGGAGCAGCTCGGAGGGAATGGGCAGCGTTCGCTGGGCTCGGTGCGTGCAAGGTGCACAAATGTGCACCCCCTTATGCGCGCCGACCCCGGATTTTTTAAGATATGCGCGGCTACGCACATATTTATTGAAATCCGGTTGTGTACTTTTGTTTGTGCCTGGTGCACGAACAAAGTACGCGCTTGTGCTTTTTTTTTAAATGTACCTCTAAATGATATAGCTGTGGTGTTACACAAAAGCCTTTACTATTATCTCTTCTTTTCTCAATCCAATGAGGAGCCCTTTGTGAAAGTCTCAAAGCTTGCATGTATTTATCTAGCAAAAGGTATCACAAAATCTAACATAAGAACATAAGAACATGGGTCAGACCAAGGGTTCATCAAGCCCAGCATCCTGTTTTCCAACAGTGGCCAATCCAGGCCTAAGAACCTGGCAAGTACCCAAAAACTAAGTCTCTTCCATGTTACTGTTGCTAGTAATAGCGGTGGCTGTTTTCTAAGTGAACTTAATTAATAGCAGTAATGGACTTCTCCTCCAAGAACTTATCCAATCCTTTTTTAAACACAGCTACACTAACTGCACTAACCACATCCTCTGGCAACAAATTCCAGAGTTTAATTGTGCGTTCAGTGAAAAAGAACTTTCTCCGATTAGTTTTAAATGTGCCACATGCTAACCTCATGAGTGCCCCCTAGTCTTTCTATTATTCGAAAGAGTTAATAATCAATTCACATTTACCCGTTTCTAGACCTCTCATGATTTTAAACACCTCTATCATATCCCCCCTTAGCTGTCTCTTCTCCAAGCTGAAAAGTCCTGACCTCTTTAGCCTTTCCTTATAGGGGAGCTGTTCCATTCCCTTTATCATTTTAGTCACCCTTCTCTGTACCCTTCTCCATCGCCACTATATCTAGTTTGTTATTTTATTATCACTTCAGGAAGAGCTCTGCAGAAAAAATCCTTTATTGGTTTTCTACCAATTGCCCCAGTGGGAGTGAAAATTTAACAAGGGGCCACAAGGGGCATGGAACGGCTTGCCCTATGAGGAAAGGCTAAAGAATTTAGGGGTGTTCATTTTGGAGAAGAGACAACTGAGGGGGGATATGATAGAGGCCTACAAAATCATTGAAAGAACTTAAACAAGTTAATGCAAATTGGTTATTTACTCTCTCAGATAATAGAAGGACCAGGGGGTCCTCCCATGAAGATAACAAATTAACCCATTTAAAACAAATTGAAGAAAATTCTTTTTTCACTCAGAGCATAGCTAAGCTCTGGAATTCATTGCCAGAGGATGTGGTTACAGCAGTTATTGCAACTGGGTTTAAAAAAGGTTTGGATAAGTTCCTAGAGGAAGATTCATAAACTGTATTACGGTAATTAATAAGCAAGTAGCTTGTGATTTATCTAATGTTTAGGAACTTGCCAGGCACTTGTGACTTGGATTGGCCACTGTCACAAACAGAATATTGGCTTGCTGGATCTTTAGTCTGACCCAGTATGGCATATCTTATGTTCTTATGTCTTCCTCTTGAAGGGCAGAGTTGGGAGGGTCCGGATAAGAGTGCTCCTAGAGTTCTTCGTTTTCCTAAGCAGTTTCCACATTATCAATGGTTAAGTGATGGGATAGGCTTCAGGTGTTCCCCCTACTCACCCTCAAAGCCCCTCTGTGTGCCAGATGATGATTCTGGAGCTTCTTCTCACTTCACACCATCAGGGCCAGCCTTTGTTGTTGCTGTATTTGAAGGAGCAGAACACCAACTTGAAGCAAGCTTTGACGTCTTGTTCAGCCTTGATGATAGGATTCTCCCTTCCCCGATGCGGTTGTTGGTGATGCAACTGTCTGTTGAAGTGGTTTTGGGTAAGGAATGCCCAGATGCGGACAAGAGGATTGTGATTATGTGCTTTCTTACTGGAGAGAATTTGGTTAGGATATGTTCTGTTCTATCACATTTTAAGAACAAAGTGTATAATGTCTTCACTGGAAGATTTTTCCTCTCATTTGTTTTGGGGGGTATCCTCTTTTTTCATGTTTAATTCTCCCTTTCTAGGCTCCCCCAATTTGTGGTGGTTTATCAGAGTTTGATAGTAATTTATTTCCTTTTTGGGTTTTTTTTCCTGTTAACATTATAACATTCAGTGCTATTTCTGCAGCAAGTTTGTGTTTGTATGTAATATATAAAATGATAAATTAAAAATAAAAAAAAAGGGTAGAGTCCTTCAGGCTATAAAAACTGTTCTAGAGAACATAAGCAATCATCACCTCAGTGGCAAAGGGAGAAAGACCAAAGATCAAGCAAGACTTGTGAGAGCACAGTAGGCAGATTCAAATGGGCAGACTGGATGAATTAAATAGTCCTTTTCTATCAAAATCTTCTATATATCTGTGTATGTATTTTGCAGTCTGTGGGACAGGAGGTTTGCAAGTTGCTGAATGCTGACAAAGGAGGAACATTGTTTTATTTCAAGTGCTCAACCAAGCTGGATCCTGAAAATTGTTCTTGGTAGGCATGTGCAGCAGGAAAAAAATTCATTGTATCTGAAAATTCATTTTGTGGGGACCGCAATGAATTTCTTTAGTTTCAAAATGAAAAAAAAAGTACCGGTAGTTTGAAACATTTTTGTTTCCAATTAAAGTCAATGGGGGGAAGCAATACTGCCTATATTGGCAGCCCAATAAGCTCCAGAAATGGGATTTTCTAATCAATTGCCTTAGAAACTGAGGGAAGAAATCATCAGAAGGGAGAATAAACTCCAAGGTACCTAGAAAGATTGTGGATACTGGATAGTGGCATCAAAATTGGCATGAATAGCCTAAGACTCCATAAAGGGGCAAAGGGATACCAGCATTGGCAGGAGTTCCCCAAATCATTGTTTGAGAAGCACAAAACCAGCAAAAGTCGGAGGAACACCTCTAGGCTCAAAAAGAAGGCATCAGCAACAATGGCATGATCCCTTGATGGCATCTCGAGCACCAACTTGACACCAAACTGGCACCAACATCCTAAGGCAGCATGGAGGGAGAACAAAGCAGAAAATGTTTCAGAAAAGAATCCAAGCAGCACAAAGAGTGGCTTCAAGACTGCAAAGCAACATGAGAGGTGCAAAGCAGCCCCCAGACTGGCAAGATGTAAGGTCAGGGGTACAACAGTAAGACACAGTGGTAAAAAGAACTGTGATATTCAAGGTTGGAGAATGGAAGCATGGTTGAAAAAAACATCCTAAGGCTCCATAAAAGGGCTCCAACTATAGTGACATGATCCCTTGAGAGCATCTCAAGAGGCAGAGTGACACCATAAGTGGTACTGGCTTTGTAAGGCAGCATGAAGGGGGAGCGAAGCAGAAAAGATGGCAGGAAAAAACCCCAAGGCAAGCATTAATAAAAGGGCCAAGCAGCACAAAGAGCAGCTTCAAGAATCCAAAGCAACCTGAGAAGTACAAAGCAACCTGAGAAGTACAAAGCAGCCCCCCAGAGCAACTCCAGATGTAAGGTCCTGGGGCACAACTGCAAGGCACAGTGGGCAAACAGAACTGAAAGGTTCAAGGTCTGGGCAAGGAAGCAAGGTTGAATGGCATAAAGACCCCCAAGGTGCAGGATGGAATTTTCTTGTGAAATGGGCTTTCCAAATGAAAATGATATATAGGTAGTACAAGGAAATTTTTTCACAATGACAGGGGATTATAGTTGTGAGGATTTTTATAGAACATGTTCCTATATTGTGTAGTCATTTCCTGATTTTGTGTTTTGCATGAGTTCTCTCTTAGACCTTAGATTCATCAAACTGCTATATTTATTGCAGGAGCATGGCACGTTAGCGGCCATGATAACAAAAGGGGCATGGTTATGTAAATTTTCAAGATTCCGCATCAGATAGGTAAAAATTGTGACCCGCGATAATTTTTTGTATCGTGGAATGGCTTATCGCGGTGTACGATGCAATAGCGCATCGCACGCCCAAACTGGAAGACACATGTACAAGTAGGGCCAATACGTACAGAATGGGTTTTTAAAAGCTGCCTGAGTACATGCGTATCTCCTGCTAAACGCACATGTGAAAGTATCGGAAAAGCAGTGGAGCGTAGGTGTGCAGGGAAGGCCAATAGATGTATGTGTATATACTTAAGCGTATAGGCGTACACCGGGGTCCCCCCTACCTCATAATTTAGCTACTGCTATGGATGGTGTATAGAGCAATAAAAGAAAAAAATCTTGGCTAGTCAGAGGACTATTACAGATTGTAGTTAACAGGGGAAAAGAAGACAAAAAAAACTAGGGAGAGTTTGGAAGTCCTATCCATAACCTGGACGAACGGGGAACAAACTGGTGAAACTGGCAATGGCGTTGGTATACCAAAGTAATCAAATACACAAACTTTCAGAGTGCAGTGTGTCTTATGGACGCCAAAGAAAATAAAAAAACATCTACCATTTTCACCTTCTTGTTTACTCTTAATCCACTCCCCTCCTTGCAGCCCAGAACAAATCCACATTACCCCCTATCCCATCTTTAAAAACTTCCCACTTACATGACAGAAGTGGGATTTGCATGCACATTTGCATGCACACATCAATAGGGCGAAATGTAGATGCTTTCAGCCTATTGAATCCATGCATACATGTTCGCATGTATGTAATAAAATAGCCGCAAACATTATAACAGACGAATATATGCGCACTTGATATCAAATAGACTGAAAACATCTACATGTGCGCTCTATTTAAAATGTGCGTGCAGCACATGTGTGCGCAAATCCCAATTCCATCATGTAACTGGGCCAGTGAAGCAGCTAGTATTCCATTACTAGTACTCTTTCCCCTAACATAGAATATTTAAGACAGGGTAGGTAAGAAAAGGTATTTTATTTTGCACAGCAGGATTGTGTAAATGTGTGAGAAAAGCCCTCATTTCTGCAATTGCGATAATAGCTGCCATTATAGCCACATTCCGCGATAATGGCAGCTATCTCGCAATAAAAACATTTTCCCCCTCATCACACCAAAAAAGATGTTATTTCCTGTGTTAGTGTGTGTTATGTTTTTTCCATATGTGGTAGGAGTCCCTCATTTGCATAAAAAGCTAGCCTTTGCATACTCATTATGAAATTTGCATACTAATGCATGATGGGATAAAGATTGTGTGTTTATCATGCATTAGACACCTTTTATCACAGGATGAGGCTCTAACACAATTTGATGTATGACCCTGTTAGTACTCTAAGATCTTATTACCTTCAATATTGTAAATGGTTTCTCTCGAGCATCTTTTTGTCTTGTGTCAGTATTTCTTCCTCTGAATAAGAGCGTTTTTAAACAAACCATCCCAGTGTAATCAACCATCAAACAGGGTGGGAGAAACAAGCTGAGTGTATAGTGTCTTCAACAGATGCAGGATCCTTCTTTGACTGGTGCTGGCATTGCCAATCTGGCCAGTTTTGGAAACATTTCCTTTAAATAAATAAATAAAAATACCTGCTTTGCCTTTCCCTATCCATGACTTGATTGATTCTGCCACTGGGGATGTGAAGATTAAATGATTTAATATTTCACAGTGGTATGCAGAGGTCCATATTCAAAACCCATTTAGACAGATAACATAATAAGTAGGGATGTGAATCGTTTTTCCATATCGTCTTAACGATAGAAATCGTGTGGCAGGGCAAGAAAATCGTCTTAGGCACGATTTTTTAGTTAAAAAATCGTTAAAAATCGTTTTTTCCGATTAGTGCGCACTAACTCGAGTTAGTGCGCACTAACGGGAGTTAGTGCGCACTAACTGGGAGTTAGTGCGCACTAACTGAAAATGATACAATTTGACACTTTTCAGGTCAGTTAAGGTCAGTTTAGGAATGAATATGTATTCCTATTGGCTGCCCTCTTATTTATTCATGTTACCAAGTTTCCTACTGACAGTATATGGGGGATGGGAAATGGAAACAGTTGGTAGCTTGACAAAACAAGTAATGTGATCAGTCAATGTGACTAGAACTTGTGCCCTAACCCTGATACCAGGGGTATTGTGATCTTCCTGCACACAGTGCCCTATCCCTATTAATACCAGGAGTGTTGTGATCTTCCTGCACACAGTGCCCTATCCCTAATACCAGGGGTGTTGTGATCTTCCTGCACACAGTGCCCTATTCCTGATACTGGGGGTGTTGTGATCTTCCTGCACACAGTGCCCTATTCCTGATACCGGGGGTGTTGTGATCTTCTTGCACACATCCCGGTATCAGGGATAGGGCACTGCATGCAGGAAGATCACAACACTCCTGGTATTAATAGGGATAGGGCACTGCATGCAGGAAGTTCACAACACTCCTGGTATTAATAGGGATAGGGCACTGCATGCAGGAAGATCACAACACCCCTGGTATCAGGGATAGGGCACTGTGTGCAGGAAGATCACAATACCCCGGAGGAGTGAGGGTCAGGCAGCTCCCCCCTGTCTGTGAAGCCAGCCTCTCACTAGTAATGCAGGGAGGGAGCTGTCTCAGACTTCACCATCCTCCCCCCCCCTCACCCACACACCATTCACTAGCTGGGACATGGGGGAAGTCAGGAGTGAGGGTCAGGCAGCTCCCCCCTGTCTGTGAAGCCAGCCTCTCACTAGTAATGCAGGGAGGGAGCTGTCTCAGACTTCACCATCCTCCCCCCCCCCCCTCACCCACACACCATTCACTAGCTGGGACATGGGGGAAGTCAGGAGTGAGGGTCAGGCAGCTCCCCCCTGTCTGTGAAGCCAGCCTCTCACTAGTAATGCAGGGAGGGAGCTGTCTCAGACTTCACCATCCTCCCCCCCCCCCTCACCCACACACCATTCACTAGCTGGGACATGGGGGAAGTCAGGAGTGAGGGTCAGGCAGCTCCCCCCTGTCTGTGAAGCCAGCCTCTCACTAGTAATGCAGGGAGGGAGCTGTCTCAGACTTCACCATCCTCCCCCCCCCCCTCACCCACACACCATTCACTAGCTGGGACATGGGGGAAGTCAGGAGTGAGGGTCAGGCAGCTCCCCCCTGTCTGAGAAGCCAGCCTCTCACTAGTAATGCAGGGAGGGAGCTGTCTCAGACTTCACCATCCTCCCCCCCCCCCCTCCCCCACACACCATTCACTAGCTGGGACATGGGGGAAGTCAGGAGTGAGGGTCAGGCAGCTCCCCCCCTGTCTGTGAAGCCAGCCTCTCACTAGTAATGCAGGGAGGGAGCTGTCTCAGACTTCACCATCCTCCCCCCCCCCTCACCCACACACCATTCACTAGCTGGGACATGGGGGAAGTCAGGAGTGAGGGTCAGGCAGCTCCCCCCTGTCTGTGAAGCCAGCCTCTCACTAGTAATGCAGGGAGGGAGCTGTCTCAGACTGGTATCAGGGTTAGGGCACTGTGTGCAGGAAGATCACAATACTCCTGGTATTAATAGGGATAGGGCACTGTAAGAGATGACTGTAGTAGATTGAATAAAGATCTGATGTTTCTGCTCTCCTCACACCAAACAAAAACAACACACAAGCAGAGAAGCCCTTCTTACAAAGCTGAGCTAGTGAGTTAAGTAGGAGGAAAAGTAAACATACTGGTGCCAGTGTGGCTACTTAAAAAATACACTTACCAACAATCAATTACATATATTTGAACTGTGTACAGTTCCAGCCAGGACCACCTTTCTAAAATGCACAGTGATTGGCAAATTCAACATGCACTAGCATTTCAGGTGCCTGCTAACAAAAATAATAAACAAACAAGTTCTAGTCAGGTGAGTGCTGATCATTACATTACTTTTTTTGTCAAGCTTCCAACTGTTTCCATTTCACATCCCCCCAACCATATTGGTAACATCAATAGATAAGAGCACAGCCAGCCAATAGGAATACATACATACATATTCATTCCTAAGTGACCTTTACTGACCTGGGAAGTGTGAACACTTTGTTTCATTTTCTGTTGGTGTTCGTTAGTTTCCAGTTCCATTTCCCATCCCCCCAACCATCACCTCAGTGGTAACCTTGGTAACATCAATAGATAAGAGGGCAGCCAGCCAATAGGAACACATATTCATTCCTAACTGACCTTCAGTGACCTGGAAAGTGTTTATTTGTATCATTTTCAGTTAGTGCGCACTAAATTGAGTTAGTGCGCACTAAATTGAGTTAGTGCGCACTAACGGGGAGTTAGTGCGCACTAACACGATTTAACGATTTTTAACGATAAATCATTAGAATTTCTATTGTATCGTGTTCTATAACGATTTAAGACGATATAAACATTATCGGACGATAATTTTAATCGTTGAAAAACGATTCACATCCCTAATAATAAGTATCCATCTAAGTGGCTTAGCCAGCTATATTCAGCCCTTATCTTGCTATATTCTAGCTGCCAAATAAGTTAGGTGGCTAAAATTTTGCCAGATAAGTTAAGGGCAATCCAGGGGCTTAACTGGGAGGAGTTGAGTTGGCTGGCTAAGTTAACCAGCTAATTCAAATATTCAAAGTTAGCTAGATGACTTAGCAGGCTAAGGGGGTCATTATCAAAATGCGCTAAGGCATTTTCGCATGCGTTAAGCCCTTAACGCATGCAAAAATGCCTTTAACGCATGCGATAGCTCCATATCATATGGTGCGATGCAAATCCGAAAAAGAGGAGGAGTTAGGGGCGGGAGTGGGCTGGGTTTACCAGTTTGCGAAATCCTATCACATGGACTTAGCACCAATTTTAGCTACAGCTTTTTCAGTAGCGTTAAGCCATGCGATAGCTTGCATTACGGGCGGTAAGGTGTTAGCGCATTTTGCGATGTCTCCTGAAAGGCCTGTTTCATTAGGTTTAAAGCTCCTGGATCACCAGCCTAGCCATCTATGGGGGGGGGGGGGGGGGGAGAGACTGAGCGAGTGAGCCTAGTCATAATGCCCTCACCCTAGATAGGTATTTATATCCCTATGGGAGACCCACCTAGTAACTCAAGTTGAGGTTTAGGTATTAGTGTAGGGGTTACGGGACACTTTGACATCAATGTGAGACGTACAAACAAAACAGTGGTCTCTTGTGAAGATTTGATGACCTTCGGAGAGAGGAAACTCACCCAAAGATGAGATTGGTGCAATGTTCTCTCCACCTAGCTTGATGGACTCTCTACCTGGGTAACAGTTTATTTCCAGTTCACCCAGATGAAGGCTGGGACTTCCTAACCCCCCCTAGATAACTAGCCTACTTTTCAACCTGTTAGCCCCAACCCTTAAAACCCCACTAATCTCTTTATTTTTTTGTTTCAGGACTACACGCCATCCATAGCAGAAAAAAAAAGTTATGTGATAGGGGACCTTGGAGCGCTTATGTGTGAACATACTTATGTGCAGATTTCATTGAGAAATCTAGCAATGTCCATGCCCTGCCCAGACCACGCCCAACCCCTTTTTCACAAAAATATTTTGTGCGTACTCGCACGCATACTCAAGCGCTTTTAAAATCCACGTGGTGCGCGCCATCCTGACTTCTACGCATATCTCCCAGCTTTGGAGCACATAGGGCTTTTAGAATTTACCTTAAAGCATTATCGAGTCAAAGATTTGTCCTAAGGTCAGCCAGCTATTTTAGCCGGCTAACTAATTAAGATAGCCGGCTATATTCAATGAAGTGGTTGAATATGCCACGAAAGTTAGCTGGATAAACTCTTTGCTATCCAGACTGTGGCTGAATAGAGACCTTGTAATGTGCACTGACTGTGCAGTGGCATGTTAATCTGTGTATGCAGGAACCACAGAGACACTGTTGCACTGAGAGTGTGCCTGTACACTAACTTTCTGCCTTTGACAGGCTTCACAACACAGCCTGGTATGCTTCAGTCTCTGCATTGCCTCAGTGCTCACCTTGTGCCCAACCTACTGCCCAGGCAGAGAAAAAAACAGTACCAACTCTTCAAGCATCTCTCCTGTCTGCCTTCTGTCACCACATAAGTAAAAAAAATAAAAAATCAAGCAACAGAAGTCTGATCTTTGTGACCCAGGCTCTTCTGACCCTGTGCTGCTGCCTCGCTGCTTTCTAATATTGTGTGACTGCCTAGCATATTGACAGTCACAAAAGGGGAAGCAGCGAAAAAGGTTTTGGGGAAATTTTATTCTAGAACTCCGAGAGACCTCAAATAGTTCCCTTCTTCACAGACAAAGCCTTCAGAAGAAATGCACAGCAAATCTATGACATGCTCAGCCTTCAAGATCAGCATCACTGTAACTGGTATGCAGCAATAAGAAGGATTGGAAAATTGCTTTGCTGTGATACATCATCATCCCTGTTGTCTCCTTGACAATGTGTCTGTCCTACCTATGTCTGCTGGCTGCCTACTCTATTATTTGTATCAATTCCTAAATGTACACCTGTTACTCTCCTATTGATTTCTATGAGTCCATTGACTATAATGGCTTATAGAAATCATTCTCTTCAAAATGAATGAAATGAATAGGATTTAATTCAGGGGACCCTCTCAATTTGTTTTGGGGTCCCCAAAAATAAACAAATTAGCCCCATTCATTACATTTTTTCAAATTCATTTGAAACTAATGCATATGCCTAGTACTCAGAGAGATTTGGAGCTCCAAGGGAAAAAAGTCAGCCTCGACTATAATGTACACTAGGCAGAGTTAAGTTTTTGTTTTTAATTTATGAATTCATTCATTTAGATTTGAAGTTAAGAAGCTGCTTAGAATCCCATTATCTGCTTGTTTATAAATGTGAACAGAATAAAGAATTCATTACCTATCTTTCTGACCTGTGTATTATTACTTGGTTTCCATATATTACTTCCATTGACCAAAGAAAGAAAGGTTAATGTATGACAAGACATGTCTCAGTCATATCATCAGGAGGGAAATGTGGGACTTCTGTTCCTTCAAGTGCCCCTCTCCACTACTCATAAAACACACTGATATAGATAAACTATTTGTACGGATTAATTGTAAATTGTAATGATTTTTGTTTACAGATATTTTCGTCATCTGCAGGACATCTAGCAATTATAGTTTTCATACAATCGATCAGTATGTATTTGCAATGGTTTTATAAGGTAAGTGGTAGGAAGGATGGAATCCATTCAGATATAAGAAGAAATCTTTCATAATTTGGAGAAGGCTTTTACTATTCTACAAAACAAACTTTATGAAATGATCATGAAATAAAAGGTATGACTTGCAGTAATGAATAACTTCGAAACCTGAATTTAAACATATAGAATTACAGAATGGTGGTAAAACACATTTATTTCCACTAAGAAAAGTTTTCAAAAGATCCAAAATGCATACAAATGTGATGGTATATGAAGGTTGTTCTGGCCTTTACTTCAGGTGACAGAAGTAGCCCTAGCAATTTTGCACCATAATGCAGTAAAACTAGAATGGACATTAAAAAAAATCTCCTATTGCTGACTTTTAATGAAAGTCTTACTCTCGACAGCACTAATACTAGGTATGTAAACGTTCATCCCCCTGATTATTATAGTATCAAGAATTCATTTTCCTCCATTTAAGAGCTTATATGTCATATCACACCCCTTGGGCCTTCTAGAAGTGCAATTATATACCTAACTGGGGAAAAAAGCATTCCAGACAGCCAGGTGTTACTGATTCATCTATTAAAACTTCAGTTATGAAATATCCCACAAAATGATAAAACATTAGATGATCATAAATAGGTTAAAATGACATCCTAAATTATCATGGCTGTGTGTGTATCAAATTTATATTGTTCATCACAATATCCCCAGGTGCTCTATGATCTGAACTTTGAAATGATGAGCTTAAGAGCAAGAAAAGATGAAATGAAACTTTGAATACTTAAACTCACACCTGGGACAAAGAGGATTTTTTTCCTTCATTAACCAAAACTCTTATTCAGAGTAGGAACAAATGGTAATTATTGGCTATCAACCTATCTGAAGTCGTCATGTTTGTACAAAAAGATGAACACTCACTGAAATTTGTAAAAAAAAATAGATAAAAACATAATTCTAATATACAGATAAATGGAAAAGAGACTGCACATGAGAAAGATAGCTGAGGAAAGCACATAGAAAATTACTTATTCTATATTTTCAAATTTGATAAGCACTTTTCACTGATATGAACTGGATTCACATTTCATTATTAAGGAGGTAATTTTCAAAGCCATTTATGTTCATAAATGGTTTGTTATAAAAATTGCACATGGTTGTATGCACAAAAGTTTTAAAACTCTTGGGTAATTGGCCAAGTAGGCAGACACATTCATTTGAATAAACATACACATCCTCTTCAGAAAGCGTAACTTACATTTGTGCACTTATGTAGATATTTTTAAAATAAAGTATGAGCAAAATTGCCAACTTCACCTCAATTCCACCCCAAATGCTGTCCCTAAGTGCGCGAAAAATATGCACAAAACTGGGTTACATGTGTACTTTTACATGCAGTGAGCCCAGGTCAATTTTAGAACCACCATTTATGTGCACTGGGTTTTATGTGCATAAATAGCTTTGAAAATGCTTATTTATTTTAAAACATTTCTAGACCATTTTACCATTTCAAGAATCACCCAAAGTGGTTTACAATTAAAAATACATAATTAACAAAAAAGCATAAAACTTACATAGATAAAAATGTTAAAATAAAAAAATATAAAATAGTTGCCACCAACAGAAGATCAAAACCAAATCCATAGACCCACTTATCATCAAACATCCACAATTACCAAGCAAGCCATATTAGCTGAGAATATTAAAGCTCAGAATGAAAAACCCAGGTATTTATCTTTTACATATCTTTTATTTATTTATTTATTTAAAACTTTTCTATACCGACGTTCATAAAACATATCACATCCGTTTACATAGAACTCGGGTTACTTAAAAAAGAAGCAGAAAGCAAAGATACAATAAAACTAAGAGATGGAAGGAGACAGAGATAGGTAGAGATAAGAGGGGTACCAGAGAGGGGTAGAGGGTGAAAGGGTATGATGGTTTCATTATACAGAGGAATTTATACAGTGATTGTAAAACAAAAGGGGTTATATACAAGGTTGATACACCAGGTTAAAAATGTCGAGGATTATATACAAGGAATATATATATACAGTGGTTATGTGGCAGAGGGTGCTAAACAGCATTATCTACAATTCGGAGGGGAGGAATATGCTTCCTCCTAAGGGTGTGGACTGTGGAAAGGCTAAGTGAAGGCTTGTTTAAACAGCCAGGTTTTTAGTTTTTTTTAAAGGTTTGAGTACAGTGTTCTAGGCGCAGATCTGGGGGCATAGAGTTCCATAACTTGGGGCCTGTTAAGGAAAAGGCCTGTTCCTTGGTAGAGGTGAGGTGGAATAGCTTGGGGGATGGAGTGTGGATGGATCCTTTGTAGACGGACCTGGTGGGTCTGTTAGTTGTACTATAGTGTAAAGAGCCATTAAGCCAGTGAGTGTGTTGATTGTGCATGGACTTGTGGATGATGGTGAGGCAGGTGTGGATTATTCTGAAGTGGATAGGGAGCCAGTGTAGGTCCTTGAGGATAGAGGTAATGTGCTCCTTTTTACGGGTATTGGTGAGGATTCTGGCTGCTGTGTTTTGTAGCATTTGGAGGGGTTTAATGGTGTTCTTTGGGAGACCAAGAAGGAGGGCATTGCAGTAATCGATTTTTTAGAACAGAGTGGTTTGGAGGATGGTCTATAAGTTAAAAAAAATCATTTCTTGTCTATTCTCAACTGGAAGGCTGTTCCATAGCACTGGAGATGCATCAGAGAACATTTGGATTTCAAAGGGATATTCCATACTCTACACACCACTGGAATACAGAGCAAATCTCCTTGACTAGATCAAAGATCCCTCACTTGGCAGCCAATATAACCTTGAAAGTACAGCTGAAACCCTCACTGTCCAAAGCACCCCAGAAAAGTTCGATCCACATCTTTTGTATCATTTGTGTGCAGGTTTACAGGCAAAACTAAATACAAAACATTGCAATAATCAAAGAGGATAACTTTCATACTGGCACGCAGGCGCACATATATGTGCATATGCTGACTCGCGCTAATAGATGCATCCATTTTATAACATACGCACGTATATGCGCACTTGATATAACATAGGCTGTATGCACATACAAACACCTCTGCCACATAAATGGGGGGATTTTGGTAGATACATTACTGATACAATAACCAGTTTCTCCAATCTGTTTCCAGTTTGCATAGTTAATGGATAGGACTTCCTAATCCACCTAGTTAATAAGTTTCCCTTTTACCCTAAACCCTTAAAACCTTGCTAACTAGATTCATTTTTTTATATTTAATAGTTACACGCCATCCATAATAGAAGTAAAGATACACAGATAGGCACCCCAGCATGCACTAGTACACATAAATACTTACATGCTGGTTTCATTCATATTTCCTGGAATACCCATGCCCCACCCAGACCATGCCTGCCCATTTTTTGTAAAAAAAAAGTTTTGTGCACATACTGGGAGATAGGCGCATACTCATGCTCTTTTTAAAATCCATGCAGCATACACCTGCCCAACGTCTGCACCTATCTCCTGGCTTCAGCACTTGTAGGGCTTTTAAAATGTGCTTAAAATGAGCAATGACAAATGAGCATAACACAAATTTAAATTCATGTCCAAAAATAGGTGCAGTTTCCTCACCATTCTAAGCTTCAGATAAGCAACATAAGCAGTCATATCAATGAACATCTCTAGATTTAGGGCAGAATCAGATCTAGTACCCAAAGATTTTGCCCCAGAAACCAGATGGATGGATAGATTTTAAAGTATAGGAGACACAAGTAAATTCACAGACCTATCCTTGTCAATGTCTGTCTTTTAATATTTAAAATCAGCTTAATTTCTAGCAACTAAGATGAAGGGGTTATCAGACAGTTATTCAGTTAACTTATCAAAATAGCTGATTCAGTGCCTAAAAGGGCAACTAGTTGGATGTCTTCGGCTTACATGTGACTAATAAAGCCAGACGACCACATTTCCAAGGGTTGCATGAAAATGTTAAAAAGCAATGGCAACAAAGAAGAACACTGAGAAACACAGCAACTAATCTCCCTTGCCAATGACACAGAATCCTTACAATTCTCAGATTGGTATAACGTACACCGATATGATATATTTTTTTGTGAATGCCGGTATAAAAAAGTGAAATAAATAAATTGTACCATCTCAGTCAGAAAGGAAGCAATCCAACTGAGTATCCTACCTGAAAACCCACTGATCAACATTGAAAATCCTTTTGAAAGAATGACCATGGACCTCGTGGGGCCATTAGATAGAGCAACTCAAAATAATAAGTATATTCTTGTAATCCTAGATTATGCTACAAGATATCCAGAGGCACTATCCCTGCGAAATATGAAGACCCTGATGGCCCTAATGAAGGTTTTCTCTCAGCTAGGGCTTCCTAAAGAGATCCTGACAGATAAAGGAACCCCGTTTGTCTCTAAAATTATAAAGCAACTCTGCAGTCTACTGAAGGTGAAAACTCTGAGTATGTCAGTGTACCATCTACAGACTGATGGCCTCATGGAATGCTTTACTCAGACACTTAAACAAATGTTCCATAAATGTATAGATAAAGATGTCAGAAATTGGGATTTGCTACTGCCCTATGTACTATTCACAAAGTACCTCACAGCTTGAAGGGCTTTTCACCTTTACAGTTATTATACGGATGAAGACCAAGAAGTATATCAGACATTGCTTGAGAGACATGGGAGGATGAAGGAAACCCCAGGACAGAATCTCATGGACTATGTTATATAGGTGCAAGAGCATCTAAAAAAGCTGGAGGGGTGGCCAATGTATGCTTGGAGAAAGCTCAGACCACCCAGATTCGAGTGTATAACCGTCCCACAGTTCAGAGAATATTCCAGTCTAGAGACCGGGTCCTCGTTCTCTTGCCCTCTTCTGAAAGCAAGTTGCTCTCTCATTGGAAAAAATGACTGTCAATTATAAACTAGCTCAGCTGGATAAAAGGAAGAAAACTCAGATTTACCATGTCACCCTATTAAAGAAATGGGTTCCACTGGAGTATGGAGTGGTTCCAGCAGGATTTGGCCCAGAGCTTGAACCTGAGGCAGACGAGACCCAGGTGCAATTTGGGAAGGAGCTGTCAACTTCCCTGGAAGTGGACTTAAAGCTGCTGTTCTAGCAGAATAGGGATATCTTCTTCAGCTTGTCGGGATATACCCACTTGGTCCAACAAGATATCATTACACCACCGGGGGTGATCATACATCAATGACTGAACTGGATTCCAGGCATTGAATTATCGAAACAGAAGTGAAGGAGATACACCAACTTGGAGTTATAGAAAAATCTAATAGCGACTGGTGTTCACCCATAATCCTGGTACCAAAACAGGATGGAAGCATAAAATTTTGTATAAACTTTAAAAAAGTAAACGAAGTCTCAAAACTGGATGCATACCCAATGCCTAGGGTGGATGAGATGATTGAGTGTCTGGGATCGGATCAGTTCATCTCGATCCTGGACCTCCCCAAAGGATACTGGCAAGTCCCCTCATGCCAATGGCGAATGAGAATATAGCCTTCTCGACCCCAGTGGGGTGATTCCAGTTTACGGTCCTCCTGTTTGGCCTCCATGGTACCCCTGCAACATTCCAGTGCTTGGTCGACTGTATGCTCTGCCCACATGAGGGCTATGCTGCTGCATACCTGGACAATATAGTGGTCTTCAGTCCAGACTGAAGGACACACCTAAGCCAACTGCAAGCTGTATATTCTAATCTAAGGAAGGCTGGTCTGATGACAAATTCAAAGAACGCTTGTTTGGAGGACAAGAAGTCCAATATCTGGGCTATAACTTGGGGAAGTGTCAAGTCCACCCACAGTCCAAGAAGATTGAGGCGATTACCAAGGTACTGATCCCACAAACCAAAGGTAAGGTTAGAGCATTTCTAGGCCTGACAGGCTAAAATAGAAGGTTTATATCTAACTACTACAAGAAGGCAGAACTACTTATGAGGCTCTTACTGAAGAAATCTCCAGAAAAAGTCCAATGGTCGACTGAGACACAGAATGCCTTCCATAAGCTGAAGAAAGCGATCTGCTCCAATCCAGTCCTATTAAGACCAGTCTTTACAGAGCCCTTTATTGTTCAGATGGACACCTCAGACTAGGGCAGTCCTCAGCCAAACAAAGGATGGCCAAGAGCATCAGGTGGCCTATATAAGTCAGAAGTTCCTACAATGGGAGAAGAAGTATTCCACAGTAAAGGAGGAGGCTTTAGATATAAAATAGGCTCTAGAAGCCTTATAGTATTTTATCTCTTGGGACAGCAGTTGATTCTGGAGATGGACTACTAACCACTCATATGGATAAACTGGAACAAGGAGAACAATTCCAGGGTGATGAGTTGGTTCCTAGCTCTGCAGCCCTTCTGGTATAAAAGCCAGCAAGGGCTGGAAAGGAGAATGTCATTAGTGACCTATCAAGAGGCAGGCGTTCACCCAATAATGGGTAAGCTGAGGAAGAGGATATGTGAGGGAGTATACAAAAGATTTCCTCAGACCAATTTAAGGAGCAGAGGCGCAAAGGATTCTGGTCCCAGGAGGTTCCCTGCCTAACAATATAAGGGATCAGGGCCTAGAGGAGTTATGGAGGCCCGAAGAGCTGCTGCAAGCACATGGTATGCCTATACTGAATATATATGAACTGCCTGATGTTTAAAGTGAGGTGAGCTGCTTTTGTTTTGCTGTTTATTTTAACTTCTGTAAATAAATCCTTGTTCCTGACTAGAACAGCCAAGTCTTGCTGTATTCCTTGGCAGTTCCAGATGCCATGGCTGGTCCATATGCTACATATTCTCTTTCTCTCTCTCTCTCTTTTCTCTCATGCTTTAGGCTGTTCACAATTGTGACACAGCTGGCACTTCTGTGTTTGTGACTTACTATTGGCCTTCCATACTTGAAGGGTAGGACTGTAAACTGGAAGTGCCCTCCTGGATAGGCAAGGCTGTTTTCTCCTTTGCTGCTAGAGAGAGGGTACCTACCAGTATTCTTTTGTTAGGATTTTGCCCTGTCCTTTCAATAGGTTTACCGTGCCCTGTGTCTATTTGCAATGACACTTCCCCAACAGCAGAGGCCTCCAGTGAGATCTGTTCCAAGCTATTTGAACCATCTCCTCACTGACTACTTGACAGCCTGTGGTGCAGCCTCCTCTCTACCAGGAGTCCTTAGTGGGCTCAATCTCTAGCCTTGTCAAGCTCTTCCTCACTGCTTGTACCACACCCAAACTCCAGACCCATTTAACCTTGCCTTGCCCCCCCCCCCCCCCCCTTCATGGAGTCACTCTTGGCTCCCTGACCTGGCCAGGCTCACCTTGCTGCATGTCTTGTGGTCTCTGGACCTTCTTACACCTTACTCCTTGTCTTGAGGCTTATCTTGGCCTTACCTTTACTTGTGGCCTCCAGTCCTTCTTCCTCCTCGTACCTTGTTTTGTTGCCTACTCAGGCCTTCCCTAGCTCTGTGGTCTCTAGACCTATTTGCTCCTTGCTCTGTGGCCTACTCTAGGCCTTATTTTGCCTTGTGGCTTTCAAGTCTGCTCTACTCTACTGCCCTGCCTTGTAGCCTATTCAGGCCTCTTTATACCTAGGGGCCTTCGAGTCTATAGCCTAGTAGCCTTATCCTTGTCCAGTCCTGTCCTGGTCTGTTTTTTCCAGTATTGTCTCTGTTTGGTCTTGCCATGCTCAGTCCAGTCCTGGTGCTGGTACTCACTTCTTGTCTTGTCAGTATCTTGTCTTGCCTCACCCTGTATCTAGTTCCATCCCTGCTCAGTATCCTGCCTTCCCTGTCTCTCCCTGTCCATGCTCAGTACCTTGCCTTTTTGCTGTCAGCCCTCAGCCCCAGTCCTTGCTCTGTGTCTAGACCCAGTATCCAGTCAACCTTGCTCCAGCATGCCTCTGTCCTTATTTCAAGCCTTGTCTCATCCAGCCAAGCCCTGTCTGCACTATGTGTTCAACTGCACTTCATGTCCAAGCTTCAAGCCAGATGCTATATCCAGCCTTGCTCCAGTCTACTCAGCTTATCCAGCCTTGCTCCAGCTGCTCAGCCTGTCCATCCTTGTTCTAATATACTGACTCACCATGATGTTCTGCCACTTCACTCAAGCCCTACTGGCCCCCAGAATCCAAGGACTCAACTTTCAGGGGAAGGGGATGTCTAGGCAGAAGACCAGCCTCTGTCAAGTCCAGTGTCCTGCCTTGCAGTCCTCTACAGAGCCTGGGGTGGTGAATTCCCAATCAGAGATACCATGACATCTTTATTTAGGTCTAGCTTGGATATGGATTGGGCTATCTTCATTGAGTTGAGTACATACCACCTCAGGGCATCAGATATGCTTCCAGCTTTGAGAATTTGTTGACTTTCCTTAAGTCTATGCAGAAGCAGATGCTGTCATCTGGTTTGGGATCAAGCAAAATGGGCGAGGACCAGTTGCTGCTGAACTCTATTATGGCGAGTTGGAGTACTTCTTTCACCTCAGCTTCTATGATGTGATGCCTTGCACCTTTAGGATCTGGTATAGCCATTGTCAAACCACCATTTCTGAGATTGTGATGATATTGTGGCTAGCGAGGTGAGTTAAACCCAGAACAATGGAGAAAATATCTTAGTTCCAGTTTACAAACTGGAACACTTTTTGTGACGCAGAGAGTTGGTCTGCAAAAGACTTGAAATGGTCCAGGGTTTGGTGAGTCTTCTGGGTCCAAATCCTCTCCCTGGACAAGGCTGCAAGTTGGTGGATTCCACTACAACAGGAGGTTCACATGGAAGATCTGGACCTTCTACCATCTGTCCGTTTGGGTTACTTTGTAGTTCACTGAACCTATCGTCTTTGCGATCCCCTAAGGTCCTTATCCATGGGATAGTAACTTGCTTTCTGAAATTGGTAACAATACCAGGATGCAGTCTCCTGGCTTGAAGACCTGTTGGACAGCAGACCAATTATATTCTTGGGCTTGGGTAGCTTGAGCCTTCTTCAGACAAATGTGCAGCTTCTCCAGCCTTTCTTAACCATTCTTGCATCTGTACCTAGACAACCAGGTTCTGCCATGAGCATGGCTTCTCTTCCCAGATTATATCTAGGATCCCCCTTGGTCTTCTCCCATACAGCAATTCAAATGGGGACAAACCGGTTGAATGTTTTGGAACTTCTCAGACTGCAAACAATATATAGGGCAACAGTTAGTCCCAGTTCTTACCATCTTCTGTGATGAACTTCCTCACATCTGTTGGAGGGTTTTGTTAAAGTGTTTGACTATTCCACCATCTGGCAGGTGGTAGACCAAGGTCAGAGAGTTTTCATTCCAAGTAAGGCATAAACTTGCTTCATCACCCCTGACAAGAATGGAGTCCCTTGGTCAGTGAATACCCCTTTTGGCAATCCAACCCATGAGAAGATCTCCATCAATGCAGTTGCTACCAATTGGTAATTTATATTCTGCAGGGGTTCAGCCTCTGGATATCAGGTGGTGTTAGTCCAGGATGACTAAGATATATTTATTTTCCCAGACAGACCTCTCCAAAGCTCCTAACAGGTACATAGCAATTCTCTCAAAGGGTTTTCTATGATGGGCATTGACACCAGTGGAGCTGCTCAAACCCTAGTAGTTTTGGCTAGCTGGACTTACCTATACAAGCCAGGCCAATAGAATTGAGCCATGATTGTCTTCTGAGTTAGCTCTTCCCTTAAGTGGTCCCCTGGAAGATGGAAGTGGGCTAGTCACAGCACTTGGTGGTAGCAGAAGTTGCTCAAAGGTTTCACTCTCTAGATTATCTTTGGCCACTTGATACACTAAGTCCCTCCTCATTAGAAGAACTACAGAATTGAGTTAAAAGCCTTTGTCGCAGGGACTGACTTCCTGTTTACCATCTGTATATGTTTGCTGGGATAAAATGACTTGTCCTTGGGTACATCTAAAGTTACCAGCTTGACAGTCAGATAATTTTATCCAGCTATCTTTAGAGGTATTTTAAGGCAAGATTAGAGTTAGCCAGATAGGTTATTCAGCTAAATCTGAACATCTAACTTAACTCTACCCTAGAATACCCCTATGTATTCTGGCTAAATTTTAGCTGGATAAGTGGAGGAAAAATTGAAAAGTTAGCATTTAGCTGGATAACTTGTGAGGTATTCAGCTAAATGCTGCTGAAATATTGGTCCCATTCAGTCTTAAGAACATATAAGAACATAAGAAATTGCCATGCTGGGTCAGACCAAGGGTCCATCAAGCCCAGCATCCTGTTTCCAACAGAGGCCAAAACCAGGCCACAAGAACCTAGCAATTACCCAAACACTAAGAAGATCCCATGCTACTGATGCAATTAATAGCAGTGGCTATTCCCTAAGTAAAATTGATTAATAGCCATTAATGGACTTATCCAAACCTTTTTTGAACCCAGCTATACTAACTGGCAACAAATTCCAGAGCTTTGTTGTGCATTGAGTGAAAAAGTATTTTCTCTGATTAGTCTTAAATGTGCTACTTGCTAACTTCATGGAATGCCCCCTAGTCCTTCTATTATCCGAAAGTGTAAATAACCGAGTCACATCTACTCGTTCAAGACCTCTCATGATCTTAAAGACCTCTATCATATCCCCCCCTCAGCCGTCTCTTCTCCAAGCTGAACAGCCCTAACCTCTTCAGCCTTTCCTCATAAGGGAGCTGTTCCATCCCCTTTATCATTTTGGTTGCCCTTCTCTGTACCTTCTCCATCGCAATTATATCTTTTTTGAGATGCGGCGACCAGAATTGTACACAGTATTGAAGGTGCGGTCTCACTATGGAGCGATACAGAGGCATTATGAAATTTTCCGTTCTATTAACCATTCCCTTCCTAATAATTCTTAACATTCTATTTGCTTTTTTGACTGCTGCAGCACACTGAGCTGACGATTTTAAAGTATTATCCACTATGATGCCTAGATCTTTTTCGTAGGTGGTAGCTCCTAATATGAAACCTAACATCGTGTAACTACAGTAAGGGTTATTTTTCCCTATATGCAACACCTTGCACTTGTCCACATTAAATTTCATCTGCCATTTGGATGCCCAATCTTCCAGTCTTGCAAGGTCCTCCTGTAATGTATCACAGTCTGCTTGTGATTTAACTACTCTGAATAATTTTGTATCATCCGCAAATTTGATAACCTCACTCGTCGTATTCCTTTCCAGATCATTTATATATATATATATATATATATATATATATATATATATATATATTTATATTTAAAAGCACCGGTCCAAGTACAGATCCCTGAGGCACTCCACTGTTCTGTCTGCTGCTTTCTTCTCCTCTCCTGGGCCCTAGTATTTATTCCCTTTCCCTAGGAAATGTCATGCTGCATTTCCCTTATTTTTGGTTCTTAGTGGACCAGGCTAAATCTTTGGTCCTGCTCTTTTAAGGTGTCCTAGGGATTTAGAATGTACACTCCTTTACAATGCCCCTAAATGTCAGGAGTCAATTTGCAGAGTTTTGGCACCTAACATTTGAATTTATGGCTTAAATTGTCCCATTTGAAAATTAATCCAAGCTGAGTCCCTAAATTTTGGCAAGGCTTCTAAATTTAAATGGTCAAAATTGGGTGGGTTTTAGGGCAGGGAAAAATTTAGTTGGCTAGCACTGACTTTCAATATTAGCCAATGTTCCCTCCAAACTATATGGAGACTACTGCTTGTATTCTAACTGCAGGGTGTGCTGTAGCCATCCCATGGTTTGAATTGCACCAGGTGGGCGAATGCCATGAGAATCCAGTGGGTTCTGCCTGCTCCATGTGTTCAAACTGTGAGATCACTGTAGAATGTTGCACAGTCGGAATCTGGATGGAGGACTCCCACACAGATTAGAGGGAACATTGATGTTAGTCACATTATTTGACTGGACAAATCTAGGTACTGCAATAGCAATCCTAAATCTGACTAGTCTAGCACTCACCAACCCTTCCCCAGAGACCCAATAAAAAAAAAAAAAAGAACATTCCCTCCCTTTTGCCCAAATTACAAAAAAAAAAAACAAAAAAAGGGTACTGTTCCCTTTCCCCTCCAAGCTAATCTCAAAGAAATTTCTTCTCCGCCCTGATCCCCTCTCACCTCCCAAAGCCCCACTAAAACTGCACCATGCAAGCCAGCACAGACTTACCTCCTACTAGCATAATGCCCTGCTTTGCCTTGATACTAGGCATTTGCCAGAGCAATGCTGGATGTCAGGCTGGTAGGAGGTAGATCCATGTGCTCCCACAGACTCAACACGAGGAGCTTCAGGGAAATTCTATAGGGGTGGGCATGATGGGTCAGAGGAAATGTTTTTGGATTGAGTGGAAGGAGGGATTGTTCCCTGCAATTTTTTTATAGATCAGTTGGGAAGAAGAGGGATAGGGAAGGAGAAATGAGCTCATAATGGGACTTGGGGAGGCTTTGGGGCTCTATATTTTATTTTGATATTGGATGGGAGGGAGGGGGATCACTACCTTGGGACAGGAGAGTGCTTGTGTTAAAGGACAGGATTTAGCTAGCAAGCAGTGATTATCAGTGCTAGCTGAGTAAGTTTAGGTGGCCAAGTCTTAGTGGCTTAAATCTAGGTGGCCACATTTTGGTCACCTAGAATTAGGATAATCTTCTGTGAAATTTAGGTTCCTAATTTTGCTGTTGAAAATACACCCCTCAGTAATCAGTGCAAAAAATGTGCCTTTGTTGCCATGCACATAGTCTGGTCACTTATCGCATCTAAAAGACAAAAATGATCACCACTTTAGTTCACAAAGTATCAAGTCACCAAATAACTTAGCCATAGGAAGGATAATTTTCAAAGAGACTTCTGCAGATAAAATAGTGTTTTATGCACAGAAATGACCTTTTACAAAATTGCCTCTCCAACATACTGGTAAACTTACATGTGTATGTCATGCTTGCACCTATGTTTCCAGTTTACTTGGAAGCCTTCCTGTGGGCAGGGCTGGGAAGGGGTTGCACTTAGCTGCATATTTTTTTGATTTTCAAAAGTATGCAGGTAAACTTTACCCCTAACTTTCTGCATACAATTTAGCAGATGTTAGTGTGTGGAGGTAGTTTCAGTGTGATAATTTTTAAAAGGGAACGTATGCACCATAATTGGTGTCACTTATGTGCATGTTTGCCATCTAATTTATGCGTCTGTTATAAAATCACTCCCAAAGTGCATAATATATCCCAATTAATAAATTAATTATTTGCTTTAAAAGTTGAAGTACCATTTCTCAATTAGAAATTGCTTAAATTGTTAAATACTTGACTTCAAAACATGCCAGTGAATGCTTATCAGTAACTGTTGCTTAAACCTGTTTTCAGCCAGTGTGAACCAGTATCATTCCTTCTAAAGTGCCTTTCATTTTATTCTTTAATGCAGGCCTAAATGACAACAGGAGCATTGGAAGCTTCAATCTATAGCCCTCTAACCAGGAAAGGACTTATGAAGGTGAATGGTTTGCAGACGAAGAGGGATATAAAAAAGACAAAACCAGGATAAAAATTAAATAAAAAGTAGCTGTCTTAAACTGTAATTGCACTCCTCTGCTGAGCATGCTTTCAGATATATAAATGTGATTTACCATCGGCTTGCAACTACAAATCAGGTCTTGAGAAACACTTGTGCTATGAAATTGTTTAATCTCATCAAGCCTTGCTTTCACAGCAAGCTATAAATCACAAAGTCTTTGTTATCATAGACCTCCATGAGCGCCTCTCAGGCAGGCAATGGATCGTGGGTATATATAATCCTGACTGCACAAACAGTGGGGTCGTCGCAGGCTGAAATACTTTCATAATAGCCGCTGTGCAGCTGGTGGAACACAAGCCTATGATGGATATCTCATTTCCTACAGTCGGCATCTATTTCGAGCAAATTATTACCACATAAATTTCTTGTCAACAGAAATGGCCAATTAATTAAGTTAAAAATTTACTCATGATCACATCTACAAACCAAATAGAACTGCAAGGTAATTTTCCAGTTACTGAATATACTGCAGGTCAGTTTAATGAATAATTTTTAACTTTGTCATAAACTCAGACAGACTAATATCTTTGAAGAAACTGAATGAAGACAAAGTGCTGACAGATTTACACAAAATATATTTATGTGAGATTTGATTGCTGACATCTGGGAACTGAAACAAACTTCAGATAACTGCAGAAGTATTTTTTCCTTATAGTAGAAGATGCTTTTTCATCAGAGGGACCTCAAGAACTTGTCAGTGTTAGGAAGCTTTTAGAAGGATATGGGCTGAAGAAAATACTTTTGTAAGATCTACAGAATACATAAAGATCATATATAGTCATAGAGTAACTTGTTGCTCTCAGTTCAGAAACTAAACTGGGTGAAATATATGGGTATTTGAATCAAAGATCTTCAAGGACAATCAAGGACTCTATGTTCAAATTGGTGATAACAATTTTTAAAGGACAGGTTGACTATTTTCCTGAAATTATCATCAGCCCAGGTACTAAAGCATTATCAAACATGTCTAAAGCAGTGCAATAAGCATACAATAAGGACTCTTACAATTTACATTAACTATGTTAATTCAAATGAATTTTATTGCAAATGTAAACATTCTACAGTATGTACTCAACCATGAAAATACTTTATACCAGGAAAAATATTTTATTTTCTCCACACAGGGGCTCCCTAATATCTTGGAGACTAACAGGCTGATCAGGGCACCTGAAAGCATCCTTCAGCCTCTCTGCATGTGAAGGGAAAGGAGTGATAATTCCTGCAGCATCCCACCTCCTGCTAGGAGGACAAGGAGGAGGAGGACCTCCCTTTCTTAGAAGCAGAAGAGAGAAGGAGATGGACCCAGCTTCTGCCATCATCTTCTAGGGATGTGCAGAGAGACCGCATACGTTGCATTTGGTATTCATATTCGTCGAGGGGCAGATACGTTGTATTCAGCAAGTGGGGCCCCCGATACGTTCATGCGTTCATTCGTATTCATTTCCCAGCTAAAACTGAATTAAGTTCAACCCCCCACCCTCCTGACCCCCCCAAGACTTACCAAAACTCCCTGGTGGTCCAGCGGGGGGTCTGGGAGCCATCTCCTGCACTCACGCCGTCAGCTGCCGGTATTCAAAATGGCGCCGATAGCCTTTGACCTTACTATGTCACAGGGGCTACTGGTGCCATTGGTCAGCCCCTGTCATATGGTAGGAGCAATGGCACCGGTAGCCCCTGTGATGACCAATGGCACCGGTAGCCCCTGTGACATAGTAAGGGCAAAGGCTATCGCGCCATTTTGATTACTGACAGCCGACGGCCCGAATACAGGAGATCACTCCCGGACCCCCGCTGGACCACCAGGGACTTTTGGCAAGTCTTGTGGGGGGGTCAGGAGGTTCCCCAAGACTTGCCAAAAGTCCATGGTGGTCCAGTGGGGGGGGGGGGGGGGGTCCGGGAGCGACCTCCTGCACTCGGGCCGTCGGCTGCCAGTAATCAAAATGGTGCCGATAGCCTTTGCCCTTACTATGTCACAGGGGCTACCAGTGCCATTGGTCAGTCCCTGTCACATGGTAGGAGCACAAGATGGCGCTGCCGTCCATTGTTCCTACCATGTGACAGGGGGGTTGACCAATGGCACCGGTAGCCCCTGTGACATAGTAAGGTCAAAGACTATCAGCGCCATTTTGAATACCGGCAGCCGATGGCGAGAGTGCAGGAGATGGCTCCCAGAACCCTGCTGGACCACCTGGGAGTTTTGGCAAGTCTTGGGGGGGGTGAGGGTTAGGCGGGTGGGGGGTTTGTTTAAATTCACTCCTTTAGACAGCTGAATAATTCGGTGAAGATTCATTGTATTCGTGGGGAATCGTGATACATTTCGCTTCCCCACGAATAGAACGAAAATGGCCCTATACATTGCGGATTACCAATACGTTGCAAACGAATGCACACCCCTATCATCTTCCCGCCTCCTTACAAGAAGGTGAGATAGAGGGAAGTCCATACGTTCCCATCCAACTACTAGTAAGCCACTGACCGAAGGATTGAAGTGACTGCTGGTTCCCAAACTGTCTTGCTGGTTTATGGCAGGCATATCAAGAGGTACCTTCCAGTCCCCCAATTGGCTTGTCTCTGCAGGCAAATTGAGGAATACTCACAGATCCCTCAATTGTCTTGCTAATCTCTGATAGGAGGATTGTAGGTGCCCTGATGACACTCATTTTGCCTGATGGTCTCCAGCAGGATTGAATGATTCCCACAGGTCCTTCAATTAGTCTACCAGGCTGTCAGGAGGCTTAAAGATGCCAGTAGAATAAGCAAAGAAAATGTGCAAATTATCTCATGTTTGAAACTTTTGCATATTTTATTCTTAGTACATATTGCAAAAACACAATAGACTTTTTGATATGGTATGTCTGTCAAATATCATGGAAATATGACCAACTTTTTAAAGATTTAGTACCTAGATGCCCATATGATGTGGAAAGGAGCATGCAATGGTAGTTCAATAGGGCATACTCTTATCCATGACCAATGAAAATGAACTCCAAGATGGCTTTAGAAGACACTGTTCTGGTGGTGATGCTATATTTTGCATAATATGTTAAACCTAGTCTCTAGCAACCCTGCTACTGAACATTAATCTCTCTCAACACTAGTCAAAAGACTTGCAATAATACTGATGCTTTCACCAAATTCCAATAGAGGTTATTATCCTGTGGTCTACATTATTCCCCTTAAAATATTTAATTTCAAGGAAAAAAAATCACTATTGCTATATCACTTTATTTTACATAGAAAACAACCCTGAAAATGGTACACTACATCTTAATGGAGTAGTCCTTTGTAACTAGTGGAATTTGCATATCATTTCAGCTATATCACAGAAAATAAAGAAAAAATAAAAGACTGCAATTCTGATCCAATCATGGTAAAAGCATTACATCACTAATCAAATTAATTTTCTCTGAAAACTGAAATATAATAAATTGTAATTTAAATTCTGGAAAAAAAAAGGAGGATATAATGCATCTGCTGGAATCCCTTATTTACCTTTTTTTTTTCTCAGTGGTGCAGTCACAAATATTATGTAAACTTAAGTATGTTACAACTGATTCATCCTGATGAGTTGCTGTTGCCCAAATTTGCATATCTTTGATGCTGCAGCAGGTATAGGAATAGTTGCTAGACATTGCTATTTTACCAGTTCTTCTGACAATGCACCTCAAACTCATTTTAAAGTGACCTATAGGTGATAAAGGTCACCATATTAATGAAACTGCAACCACAGTTATCCTTCTTCTATGATTACTCTCCTGTTTCCTTCCGGTTAAAAACTGAATGCTAACTCCAAACAGAAACCTCTTAGCTAATAATAGCAGCAGTGTCTTAAGTTTACTCCACAAATATGTCTTATGTTTCACATTTCAACTAGCAGAATGATATTTGTATTTGGTTTATGTATTTTATGATATATAATCATATTAATAAATATAGGTTACATGTTTAGGGAGGGTCCAAGGGGGATATCTGCTGCTCGACTGGGGGTTGATATTTGGTTGGGGCAGGGGGTATTTTCTACAAAGGGAAGTGAGCAGTATGTCACTATGCGCCATTGGTTTCTTTTTTTTTTTTAATATATATATATATATTATGGACCATGCTGCTTTGATAGGAGGTGAGAAGGTGGACAGGGTTCTTGGTACACTCTTGGGGGGTGAATTTATAGTGACAGGAGAGAGAGTTATTTTTGGGCATGTGACTTTAAGAGGTCTCCTGGTGACATCAGGATGCGTGTTAGCATCCCGATGTCCCTGGGAAAAAATAATGATATCTCTTTCCAACTCCGTAAAATAACACAGCGGATTTTTTTCTAAGTGAGAGGCAATATTTTATTTGTATAGGATATCCAATGCATTAGCTGTTTTGTATGGATTTGCAAAATATCTGTATGTACATTGCATACAAAGCAGCTAATTGTAATAGGGGTGTGTTTTGGGTCAAAATATTGTGTGACATTGCCTTGGATGATAACTTTCAAATCGACATGCAGGTGCACATTGGCGCACATACATCAGCCCACAACCAGGAACATGGCCATTTTACAACATATGCGCGCATGTTATAAAATAGCTTGGCCGTGTGCACATGTGCCAAAATTTAAGTGGGTGTGCATAAATGCCAATGCTATACACAGTTTTACCAGTTCATCCCCAGTTTGACCAGTTAAGAGATAGGTCCTCTAAACCCCCCTAGTTTAATAGCCTTCACTCCTCCCAGTTAGCCCAACCCTTAAAATCCCACAGATCTGCCTAATATTTTATTTTTTAACTTACACATCATTCATAGCAGAAGTAAAGTTAAGCAGCAGGAGGCCTTGGCACACACCGGATAGAGTAGGTATTTACGTGCATATCTCAGGTCCACACCCTGAAATGCTCATGCCCTGACCAGACCACGACCATTTTTCTCCCCTTTTTGAAAACTTCCAAGATGTGCACGCTTTGATAGATATGCGTGTATCTCTGCAGCTTTTAAAATCCATTCGGCACATACGAGCCCGACATATTAACACATACCCTAATTAATGTCCATGTCGGGTTTTTTAAATTCACCTTTTGATGTTTATCATGCATTAAACACTGTGAAATGCACATTATATCCATATCACAGCTTATTAAATCTAGGCCATAGTTCACTGGTATTGCTGCATTAAGGGTCAAAATCTTTCATTTACTTCCTAATACAATCTTATGACATATATTCTGTAACTTTTATCAAGTATGCTAGTAAACATAACACTGCTTTAATGCTTTGAGTCAAAAGAAAATAAAGAATAATGCTAATCTCAAGACCTTCTCCCATGTATCAGATGGGGAAAATTATAAATTGTCTCAGAATAGCAGGCTTCCTAGAAATAGATTTACTTTATTGTTCTTAGAGAACATTAGCACATGTCAGTAGTACTAACAGGTTTGGGAGGTAGCAGTACTGCAAGAAATGAATCCTTCATTCCCATAAGAGCACAGGCAAAGGGGGGAGGGGGGGGGGGAAGGAGGGTTACTAAGAATGAAAGAAAGGAAAGATAAATGAAGCAAGCCCAAATGAAACTGCAGGCCATGGGATAGTCAGGTAGGTACCTGCCAGCTAAAATGCACCAGCAACCAAATAGGTTCATGTCAGCAAGCTGGGGGGGGTGGGGCTGTATAGCATCCAAGAAGGCTAAGGAGACATAGAAGGCCTGATATTTGGGCAACATCTGTTCTAGTTTTGGTAGTTTTTATATTATAAAATATGGAAGGAGATGAGAGTTAGGTTTTGGATTTCATATGGGATCCTGTATACTCATGTTTGAAAGAGAGGAGAGAACCAAGCACCTTCCCATCCATAAACAAACCCCCCCCCCCAAAAAAAAAAAAACAAACTGTGCATAAGCAGTGATATCCTTAAAGTGGTCTTGCATTTACAGCTGACAGCTGGGATATATCCTTACAATACAGTCAGGAATAACTGAGCAGACTCGAGGGGCCAATTAGCATTTTTTTAGTTAATATGAGGTCAACATTCAGCAGCCACAAACGTAGCTAGATAGTCAGCTGCACCTAACCAGATAAGTGTGCGGCTGACTATCTGTCTAACTCTGAAGGCACAAAATATGTGTCATCAAAATTAGGGAAAAACTATTGGTATGCCTGCACTTAGGGAGACAAATTTAGCCTGATTCCAATGAATATTAGGGATGTGCAGGGAAAAAAATAGTTTTTATTTTTCAGTTTGTTTTTGGGAGAGTTTCTCCCATGAATTTCGGTTTGTGGAATGTTTGATTCCTTTCATTTGTGAAAAAAAAAGAATCAAACATTAAAAAAAAACGAAAACACTCCAAAAAGACCAAAAAATGAAAATGGGACCTCTTGTCCTGACCCTGACACCCATCCCTCCCACCTCGAAAAATGTTGGGGCCAATATTTCCCCAGTCCCCACGTATCCGGTACAGTAGTGATCCATCGCTGCCAAGACCAAGGCCAAAGCCTCAGCCATCCATACACCGAGGTCTACACAAGGCTGACACCTCAGCCTCTAGCCTGGGTCCAGGCCTGATGACCGAGTCCCGAAGCTGGGGTCTCGACGCAGATCCAGGTCTGTTGCTGGGGCCTTGACCTGGACCCAGGGCCAATGCTGCAGCCCAGTCCAGAGGCCAGACCAAATGTTGGCAATGCTGTATGTCAAAATTGCACTGCCCGCTGTGCTGAATGTGCTGGAGTTAATTAACTCCGGTCTAACCCTAGCACATGATGTCAGTTGATGAAGAAAGAAGACAGAAGAGGATCACTTTGTGGGAACTCTAAGGCCTGGGTTCTGGGACTGGGCCTGACCCGAGTACAAGGCTCAGGTTTCGGGACCCAGCCTCCAGCCCAGGCCCTGGCATTAGTCCTGGGTCAGGGCCAAGGACCTGGTCTCACACATGGGTCTGGCCTAGATCAAGGCCCAGGAACTGGCCTGGTCATTGGATACCCAACAGATTTGATGTGATTGTTCCTGGGAGAGCTCAAGTCTTGGCTGAGACCCAGGCATCACACTCAGGCCCAGGCCATGGCCTCTGATTTGGGCCTCAGCCTTTGCCCTAGGCAAGGTTCCAGCTTTGGGCCTAGGCTGAGGCACCAGATTCATGCTCAGATGTAGGCCACTGCTCCTGATTTGGGCTTCAGCCTCTGACCTAGGCAAAACCATGGCCTCAGGCTTAAACCTAGGCTCAATATATTAATTTCTAACAAATGCAACACTTAAGGTTCATTTCATTCAGGGGGGGCATCAATTCATTTTGAGGCCCCCTGAATGAAACAAATTGATCTTATTTGTCACATATTTGAAATTCATTTGAAATGAATGCATATCCCTAATGAAAATCATGCTAACTGGCTAAATTAAAATAACACGACCCAGGCAGGCCCTAACTTGCCCCCTGTTTTGTCTATCAAACCTCTGTGCACAGCAATTTTCTATGTACAAATTTTAGCTAGACCTGGGGGTGTATTGAACCAGTTAAATGTATGTAATTAAGGAAAAATTGAATTGTATAAATTGTAATCCTGCTGCTACTATAAATTGAATATTTATATTTTATATTTATTGAGATTTATGAATCGCTTACCACTAAAATAGGCCTAGACGATGTACAAGGGTACAAGCATAAAATAATAAATCATAATAAAATGCATAAATAGTTAAAAGAAATAATAAAATACATAAACAGTTAAAAGGCAAGGCATATAAATATAACTAAAACAAACTAAATACATGAGATAAAATTAAAAACATAAAAATAATAAAAACTTAAAAATAATCCCATTTGAACAAAAATGTTTTGAGGTATTTTCTGAAACTCTTCATTGAGTTATATTGATGCAACTCTATTGGAAAGGAGTTCCAAAGAGTGGAACCGGCTACTGAGAAAGAGCACTCATGAGTCATATGTAGTCGTGCAAACCTCGGAGATGGAATATCCAAAAGCTCATGCTGAGTGGAACGTAAAGTTCTTGATGGTTGATAAAACTTTAGAATAGCATTTGCCCATGGATAACTTTGGTCTTAAATCAAAGAGAAATAACCATGGTTCCTGGTCTCCCAAAGTTGTGTATCAGCAGGAAATACTGCAAAATCAGCCCCGTCCAGCAGAATATGCCGGTTTCTATAATCTGGCAAGGAAGATCAGGAAGATGGGCTCAGATAGGTCAAGTCGGGAAGGTGACAGTCAACTGCCCTGCAATGGCAGTGCAATCTAACTTCTTCCCCAAATCTACTTCTGGTTCACGCCTTGAGTTGACGACAAGGCAAGAAGAGGAGGAGAGTAGCAGCATGCTGGGAAATGTCCTCCTCCTCTGCTGCCCAGCCTCAAATTCTGTTTTCAACCACAGGGCAGCAAAGTGTCTTGAGTGGTTGAAAGCAGCACTTGGGCTTGGGTAGCAGAGGGGCAATATAAAGCACAACACGCATCTGCTCTCCTTCATTTTTTGTTGCAGTGAATAGTTTTGAAAGGGTGGAAAGTGGAAGAGAAATTATGAATGGGTTTCAGAGAATTATGATAGAGAGACTTGAAGGAGTTATGGGAGATAAGGGCTGGGAAATGGGGAATGTATTTTGGGGTTGTGTGAAGCAGGATGGGGCAGTGATAGAGGTTTGAAGATTATGGGAAGACTGGGAGAGAAGTGTGATGGAGGGGCTGAGGCAAGCTGTGTGACAAGGGCCTGAGGAAATGGGATGTATGTGGAAAGGGGGCTGGGGAATCAGGGTTTGTGTAAAAGAGGAGCAGAGGGTTGGATAGGTGTGTGTGTATTTGTGTGAGTGTGTGTGTGTGTGTGTGTGTGTTGTGTATATATGCGCATGTGGGATGGAGACATGAATAAACTTGGGGTGGAGAGAGAAAAGGACAGAACGTATGGAGTGGGAAGTGTGAGAGAAATATGGTAGGTAATAGGGATGGGGAGAGGGAGAAAGGAGAGGTTGGAATATGAGGGAGGAGAAGAACTGAAGTCAAGGGAGGGACACTTCTCTTGCCTGTCTCTGGACCTCCTGCCTATATCCCAGGAATCCCTCCCATCCTGCTCTTTTCCCTCCATTCCTCATCTTTATTTAATTAATAATTTTAAGATTTTTATGTACCACTTTCAGGTCAAAGACCAATCAAAGTGGTGCTCAAGGAAATAAAACATATAAGAACATAAGAAATTGCCATGCTGGGTCAGACCAAGGGTCCATCAAGCCCAGCATCCTGTTTCCAACGGAGGCCAAACCAGGCCACAAGAACCTGGCAATTACCCAAACACAAAGAAATCCCATGCTACTGATGCAATTAATAGCAGTGGCTATTCCCTGTCAACTTGATTAATAGCCATTAATGGACTTCTCCAAGAACTTATCCAAATCTTTTTTGAATCCAGCTGCACTAACTGCACTAACCACATCCTCTGGCAACAAATTCCAGAGCTTTATTGAGCACTGAGTGAAAAAGAATTTTCTCTGATTAGTCTTAAATGTGCTACTTGCTAACGTCATGGAATGCCCCCTAGTCCTTCTATTATTTGAAAGTGTAAATAACCGATTCACATCTACTCGTTCAAGACCTCTCTTGATCTTAAAGACCTCTATCATATCCCCCCTCAGCCATCTCTTCTCCAAGCTGAACAGCCCTAACGTCTTCAGCCTTTCCTCATAGGGGAGCTGTTCCATCCCCTTTATCATTTTGGTTGCCCTTCTCTGTACCTTCTCCATCGCAACTATATCTTTTTTGAGATGCAGCGACCAGAATTGTACACAGAATTCAAGGTGCGGTCTCACCAAGGAGCGATATAGAGGCATTATAACATTTTCCGTTTTATTAACAATTCCCTTCCTAATAATTCCTAACATTCTGTTTGCTTTTTTGACTGCTGCAGCACACTGGGACGACAATTTTAAAGTATTATCCATACATAAAACATACATCATTAGATCAAAACATAAAATAAAACTATAAAATAAAATGCATCATTTAAAATAAAACATTAACAGTTTTACACTATCATTTCCAAGAACGAGAACTTGCCTCTGCAATGAAAATTAAATCCCTACTCCACACTCACTTGGAGAAATACCCACATCTTAAACTTTTGATAATCAACTTCTTGATGAATCTCTAAAGGTAACCTCTTCCACAAAGAGAGAGAGCCACTACTGAAAAAAACATTGATCTTACCTGACTCTACTTTGAAAGAAGGCACCACCCTGATTTGAATCCAAAATTCTACTTATGCTGATACCATTTCAGTTTGTCTCACAAATAATCTGATCCTATACCTCTTAGCACCTTAAAATCAGGGTCAAGATTTTAAATTTTATATGTATCTCCATAGGAAGTCAAGGTAGAGAAGATTAGATTTCATTTATTGGAGTCTTCCTTGAACAATCCAACACTGTTATAGCCACATCATTTTTAGCAATCTGTAATTTGTATTGTGGTAAACCCATCAATAATGCATTACCATAATCCAAATGAGAAACAACAAAGATGTGAATAACAAATTTTAATTTTTTTACCTGTAAAAGTGGCTTCAATTTACAATATCATTTTCAATTTTCCGAATATCATCTGAATTAAGGGTTATTCATCAAAATGCGTTATGACGTTAATGCACGCAATAAGGCGTTAACACGTGTTAATGTCATAACACATGTGATAATTGTTATACCACACAGTGCGAATGCAAATTTTTAGAAGGGACAGGATTGGGGAGGGATTTGGGTGGGATAAAGTTAAAAGAGAGCAATATCACACCGTGTGATAGTATAACACGTGATAACGCCAGTTTTAACGCCAGAAATAACTACACCTTTTTTCCTGGCGTTAAGCTGTGCAATGTGCCTGAAAAAGCTGTAACACAATTTGCAATAAATTTAGCAAATTGTATTTTGGCCTTTTCTGGGCTTGGGAAGGGAGAGGGAAAGGGGGAGAGAAAGAGAGAGATCCTCTGGGGAGGCCTTCACAGTATTCAACTATTTATCTCTATAGGAGGGCCAGCTAATAGCTTGAGGTGAGATGTTGGTAGTGGTTTAGGGTTTAGAGGCCAGTTTTAGATGCAGAGTGCGAAGTACAAACAGCATAGTACACTGAGGTGAAGATTTGACGTCATTTGGAGTGAGTAAAGTCTTACAAAGACTATCAAAATTGAATGATCAACCAAATTGAAAGCAGATGATAAATCTAAAAATACCCAAACCACCTTATCTAACACATAAAATGTCATCTGTCACCAAGACTGTCTATCTTGGTGCTATGACCCTGCCAGAATTCCCTCTTGACCCCTAACTTCCCTTGTTCCTCCAGATAGGTTGTCAGCTACATTGTTACTGCTTTCTCTATAATATTGGTCATAAATGGAATAGATGCTACAGGTCTATAACTAATAAAAGAATCCACTGGTCAGGATACAAATGATTTCAACAACAATTAAGAAATCCCGTATAAGTTGAGTGGCGGGGATGCTCAAAGAGACCTCATAATAGATGTCACCTATTTAAGCTGACATGAAAGCTTATAATGGCTCAAGCTTTTCTTTGCTTGTAATCATCGGTCTCTATGAGCATGTGATGCTCCTGCAATAGGTAGCTATCTCACGGCACGGTCAGTCTCTATTAGTACTCTAATATAGAGTCTCTTAATATACTTAACTTGCGATTTTCGTGTCCGTAGACAAACCAGTGTAGTTAGTATAAGTGTAATCCGACGCTGTTCCGACACGGCGTGTTTCGGAGGAAACCCTCCTTCCTCAGGGGCTCGGATATCACTAAGGCTGGTTTTTCACATTGCTGCAATAAAGTAAATATAGACAAGACAGTGCCAAGATACCCGCAAATTTTAGGCTAGCGTGAAGGATGGAAGAAAGCACTTACTTTGTGGAAGGCAAGTTATGCGGCTGTATTATAGCGTCTCAAATGGTTCTGTAAAGCAAAGTGTGGAAGTTGATAAAATATCCACTTTATGTTGAAATGAACAAAGAAATACCTTGTCCCCATAGAATACTGACTTCCAGTGATGCTGAACTAGCATTCATGGAGCTGTGTAAGACGTCTGTCAGCGGCCGGCGCGATGCTAACGCTGGCTTTTAAAGGGGAAAAGGGCGCCAAAACAGTGTCTAAATCCTGAAATGGGCATATACGTCACTGACGGGCGCCATTTTAGATCTGAACTATCCAAAAAAGGGAAGTGACGTCATCGGACGCCATCTTGTAAATTTCTCAACTTCAGGGTACCCCCATATCTATCCATATAAGGACTTGTGCGTCACTCAAGACGCCATCTTGGCTGAAGAGGAATCGGTAATAACATAAAGTCCCAAAAAGATACAGTTAAATCAAAGCACTACAATTAAGAGAGCATACAAAAGAGCCAAATTTTCCCCACGGGAATCCCTGTTACACTACAAGAGTAAGACACAGACGTCACAACTAGTGTGTGTGTGTTGGAACACACTGATCTCACCCAACGAATCAGACAATCTATACAACGCAACTGGCATGTTCTAAGTCCCCACCCTATCTTTTGCAACCAGCCAATGTTTGCATACAGTCGGGGCACCAATATTAAACAACATGTGGTTCGGGCTTCTCAACAGCTCGATCTAACCACGAGTCCTCCTGGCCAGATACAATGTGGCAATTGCAGTTTTTGTGTTCAGGCGATTACGGGCATTGAATGGTTGGACACTAACACGCAGGTGCGAATCACATGGCGACATCTTGTCCATTGCAATTCAGATTTTGTCATATATGGACTGATATGCCCGTGCAACAAAATATATGTAGGTCGGACCAAGCGTAAAATCCGAATACGCCTCATTGAACATAAAAGTCGGATCAAGAACCAGGACCTCAAGGCTCCAATGGTGCAACACTGTGTTACCCATCAACATACGTTTGAACAGCTTAAATGGTTAATTATAGAGCAGGTTGTACAATCATGGCGAGGTGGGGACAGAATTTCCATCTTAAATTTGAAAGAACAACAGTGGATATACCATCTCAAATCTGTGGAACCACATGGTCTAAATGAAAGGATCGAGTGGTACACTTTGATTTAACTGTATCTTTTTGGGACTTTATGTTATTACCGATTCCTCTTCAGCCAAGATGGCGTCTTGAGTGACGCACAAGTCCTTATATGGATAGATATGGGGGTACCCTGAAGTTGAGAAATTTACAAGATGGCGTCCGATGACGTCACTTCCCTTTTTTGGATAGTTCAGATCTAAAATGGCGCCCGTCAGTGACGTATATGCCCATTTCAGGATTTAGACACTGTTTTGGCGCCCTTTTCCCCTTTAAAAGCCAGCGTTAGCATCGCGCCGGCCGCTGACAGACGTCTTACACGGCTCCATGAATGCTAGTTCAGCATCACTGGAAGTCAGTATTCTATGGGGACAAGGTATTTCTTTGTTCATTTCAACATAAAGTGGATATTTTATCAACTTCCACACTTTGCTTTACAGAACCATTTGAGACGCTATAATACAGCCGCATAACTTGCCTTCCACAAAGTAAGTGCTTTCTTCCATCCTTCACGCTAGCCTAAAATTTGCGGGTATCTTGGCACTGTCTTGTCTATATTTACTTTATTGCAGCAATGTGAAAAACCAGCCTTAGTGATATCCGAGCCCCTGAGGAAGAAGGGTTTCCTCCGAAACACGCCGTGTCGGAACAGCGTCGGATTACACTTATACTAACTACACTGGTTTGTCTACGGACATGAAAATCGCAAGTTAAGTATATTAAGAGACTCTATATTAGAGTACTAATAGAGACTGACCATGCCGTGAGATAGCTACCTATTGCAGGAGCATCACATGCTCATAGAGACCGATGATTACAAGCAAAGAAAAGCTTGAGCCATTATAAGCTTTCATGTCAGCTTAAATAGGTGACATCTATTATGAGGTCTCTTTGAGCGTCCCCGCCACTCAACTTATACAGGTCTATAACTAGCATAACAATCTTCATCCAGATCCGATTTCTATAACAATGGTGAAATAACCATATTACTTAATTTTTCAGGCACAATGCTCTCCTCTAATGAAGCAATAACAATCTACAATGTATATTTTAAACCTGCATCTAGTAACAACTTTACTAAACTGGCTAAACAAGGATCTAGAATACAGTAAGTAGCTTGCACTTGTGAGAGAAGCTGTTTAAATTCCATCATGCAAAGTTTTTCAGTCTCCATCAACTTACCTCATATCACTTCTTCTTCTTGCCCTGCTATCACATCCTCTGACAAAGATTGAAAATAATTCAGGTGTGTGCCTAAATTCATTCTCAAATCATCAAGTTTCTTAACATAATAGGCAATAAAGTCATCCCTATCTGGTATCATGCTATCAATACATATATTCACAACATCTTTCCCCCTAAAACATCTTTCTTCCGTGAAGTTCTTGAATTACCCATATCCACAGAAAGAAACACAGAAAACAACTTCTTGTTGTCCTTAACTATTGCTCTATGATAAGCATTAGCCTTCTTTTGCCAAATACTCCTATTGGTAACTGTACAGTTTTCCTCCATATTCTCTCCAAACATCACACTTTTTTCAGATTATGCAACTCTTCCATCTTTTTGGAGCACTGTTTATGTCTCTAAGTTATGCAAGAAGCAATATCATCTAAAACCCTAACAATTATATACCAACATACCATTGATGTGTTATCAACTCAGCTGAACCTTCTGGTTGACTATTTACCATTTCTACCATTCTATAACCAAAATCTTCTTTATCTATCCTACCACTAATTATTAAGGATGTGAATTGTTTTTTGATGATTTAAAATATTGTCCGATATTTTTTAAATCGTCAAAAATCGTTAAAGAGTGCGATACAATAGAAATTCCCCCGATTTATCGTGAAAAATCGTTAATCAGGTATGTTTCCACTAACGGGAGTTATTTGGGGGGAGGGCGGGAAAACTGGCACACCAAAACAACCCCTAAACTAACCCCAACCCTTTAAAACTAATCCCTTACCTTCCCCCACTCTCCCAAACCCCCCAAAACATTTTAAAATCACCTGGTGGTCCAGTGGAAGCCCCGGGACCGATCGCCTGCTCTTGGGCCGTTGGCTGCCACTAATAAAAATAGCGCAGATGGCCCAATAAAAAAAAAACCACCCCGACCCTTTAAAACTGACCCCTTAGCCTCCCCCACCCTCCCGAATCCCCAAAAACATTTTAAAATTACCTGGTGGTCCAGTGGGGGTGCCGGGAGCGATCTCCCACTCTCGGGCCGTCGGTTGCCACTAATAAAAATGATGCCGATGGCCCTTTGCCCTTACCATGTGACAGGGTATCCGTGCCATTGGCCGGCCCCTTTCACACGGTAGGATCACTGGATGGCTGGCGCCATCTTTAAAGATGGCGCCGGCCATGCCCGTGCCCAAGAGCGGGAGATTGCTCCCCGCGCCCCCACTGGACCACCAGGTAATTTTAAAACATTTTGGGGGGGGTTGGGTGGGTGCGGGAGGCTAAGGGGTCAGTTTTAAAGGGTCAGGGTGGGTTTTTTGTTTATCGGATCGGGCACAGCCGATAAAAAAAACAATCGGGCCGGACGATAAAAATTATAAGATTTGAATCAGAATCGGAACCGAACCGATTTCGGTTCCGAGTCACATCTCTACTAATTATCTGCTCCCTCTGCTGTTCATCCCATGTTCTCTCAATCCTAATTTTGACCTAAAAGAGAACCTTAATACCCAATAGTCATTCCATGGGACTCTCTAGATCCTCAAAACCCAATCCCCATTTTGTATACATCCACTCAGATCCAAAAATTAGTTCTAATATATGATCCCCTCTATGGTTGGCCCTGTAGCAGAGTTAAACAACTATGCTATAGAAACATTTTACACACATCAACATTCTAAATCTTCAACATGGAGATTAAAATCTCCTGCTACTATTAAGTAAGATGATTCTAAATCTACTAGAGTAATAAGCTCAGTCAATTTATTATAAACATCTTGTCAAACATCTAGGGACAATATATTAATATTAAATTAAATTGATAGGGCTTTAAAAACTTTAAATAAATAAGCACTTCATATTCTAATTGAGCATTCAAATCTACTCTCTAAATAATACTGGTACCTCTCCCTCCTTCCTTTTCACATGAGAAAGAAACTGAGAATCATTTGAGATACAAACAACCCACCCTCATCTCATAACCAAGTCTCAGTAATCAACACTATATCAGATCTAGAATCCTCAATTTAATCACGTATCATCAAGCTTTTCCTATTAACAGTTAGTGAATTTAACTGTATTCCAGAACTCTCCTTAATTGCTTTAACATTAACTGCACTACATTTCCTAACAGGTATAATTGTAAACTACTAGGTAAGAAAACCTAGTGAACTGTCTTAAATCCACCTCCCCACCCCCACCCCCCGAATCTCTCCCATTAATTTGATGTAAGACAAAAAATGTCACCCATATTTATTAATAAAGCTTCCTAACAGTAAACAAAATGGGCCAGATTTTAAAACTTATGCGCGGGCATAGATATGTTCGCGCAACCTGGCGTGAACAAATCTACGCCTGATTTCATAACATGTGCGTGCTGCCGCATGGATGTTATAAAATCCAGGGTCGGCTCAGGCAAGAGGGTGCACACATGTGTACCTTGCTCGCACCAAGCCCGAGGGGAGCCCGATAGCTTTCCCCGTTCCCTCCAAGGCTGCTCTGAAATCGGAGCGGCCTTGGAGGGAACTTTTTCTCAGGCCCCCTCCACCTTCCCCTATCTAATCTCCCCCACCTTTGTTGAAAAAGTTACGCCTGCCCAAGGCAGGCGTAACATGCGTGCGCCAGCGCACTGTGCCGGAACTCTCGACCCCGCCTCGGACCATCCCTGGACCGCCACGCCCCCGGACTGCCCCTGATCCACCATCACGCCCCCCAGCCATGCCCCCGGACCGCCCCTTTTTGCAAGCCCCGGGACATAAGTGCATCCCGGGGCTTGTGCACTACCGAGCCTATGCAAAATAGGCTCGGTGCGCGCAGGGGCAAATTTTCTCGGGTTACACGCGTAGCCTTTGAAAATCTGCCCCAATATATTTCATGACAGTAGACAAGATATATCATCACACATCTTTAAAACATTTTCAGTGACCCCAGTCTAATTTAAAACCTGTCACTGGCCACAACAATTCACTGTACTTTATTCTCACTGAATCCCAGTCTAAAATCAAAGCTATCTCTGAAAACTGTAATTTGGTATTCTGTTAACCTAAACTTGTGACTGACTTTTAAATGTGTTAGCAGTTCTGTTTTAAAATAGGAAAATAATAATTACAAATCCTACCCTTCATGGAAATTTCTCAACCACAAGCAGGAAATTGTGAATTGCCAGTAGCCATTTGTCTTTTTCAGATGGCTCAAAGTTCTTTTATTCAGGTCTTTCTCTCTGGTTCCAAAAATGATAAGGCTACTACTCCAAATACTACAGCAGTTGTATGTATACATTGCTATTAGTCTAATGCTGTGAAGCTATCTTACAAGCTTGTTATAATTGTATTGGTATTACAGTAACGTATTACTGTAATTATGCACAAGTGGTTGTGTGTAAGTGAGTTGGTTAGTAAGTAAGAAGTTCTTTCAAGAATAAGCTGAAGTTCTCTCAGCAATTGTCTCTTACTGGCTTATACCTTTCCAAATCAATCAGCAGAAATCTTGCCAAGACATCATACCAACATTGTTCAATGAAGAAACTGAAAACTTTTGACAAATTCTGCAGAGTTTGCTTACCATCTGATAGCTGGTACTTCTGATGTTTGGGATTTGATGCAGTTTACTTACAAAGGTCACACATTCAGCACTTTGTAAGACCAACAGGGTTTTTTTGGGCAGTTGCTGCAGTTTCAAATGTCCATCTTTGATAATTTGATGACCAACATATACTTCTGACAGTTTCACAGCTAATTAACAGTTTAGCTTGTGATTGTTATCTAACCCACCATCTGCCTTAAAAAAAACTTATCTTTCCTTATCTCACAGGACAGAAAAGTAGCAGGAAACTTAAGATAATAGACAATAAAGGTGAAAGGTCAGCTGGACAGAGGAAACCAGGACATCTGCTAGAAGTCAGCAGAAAGAAACTGGAAAAAAAAGATTAGATGATCTGTCTAAAAATAATTATTGTCTATATAAAAAAGGAATATATAAAAATTAGGCCAAAAGGAAATATAGACTGGGCTTTAACTATATAAACTTACATTTTTGCCCTATTACATCTACCCTTTCCCCAACATCATTTTTCCCTATTTCAATGGTCTATTGCCCACAATACATAGGATTGAAGAAACAGCATCTTTAGATAATACCCTCAAATAATCTAAAGGTCCTCCTTAAGATCCCCCAAAGATACATCCTAATGGGCGTGCACCTAAGATGAGTGACCTCATGGTGGCATGGTAAACATTTTTTAAGAGGGATCAAGAAAGCAATGATGGACATGGCTATGACATACATCGGCAAGAGGGAGGGACAACTGTGCTACTGTCTGAATGCTCTCCCCAGGACAATTATCATATTCCCAGTATTTTTCTTCTCTTCAGCCATCTGCAATTTTTCTTTCATTTAGAGTTCAGCCCCATAATTATTTTAGTTCAGTTCAGCAAAAAAAAAAGGACATCCAGTAGAACTAGGCCTCAGAGCTGAGGCTCAACTTAGGCCTGGTTCTATCATTGGGACCTGGCCAAAGGCCTGGTTCCATACTCAAGGCCTGATCCCGTTGCCAAGGCCCAGGACCAGTGCTGGGGCCTGACCCAAGGCTGCTGCCTTGCTCCATTTCACATCCGAAGGCCTGGTCCCACTGCTGAAGATCCAGATACAGGCTCCATGTCAGGACCCAGCCCAAGACCTACACTCATCACAGAGACCCAGCACTGAGGCTTGGTCTGATCCTAACATTAAGGCCTAGGCCTAAGACCAGCACTGAGATCTGGACCAGGGTATTATCCTTTTGCCAAAACCTAGCCCTGGCACTGGAGCCTGCTCTATGACCTAGTCATGTAGCCATAGTCTTGGCCCAGTGTCAGGGCCCAGACCGAGGCCTGATGTCAGCCCAGAGAACAATGACCAAGCCTCCCACTGTCATCTTCTTTCATCATCATCATCATCATCATCATCATCATCATCATCATCATCACAGTATAGTTTGTAATGACTGTGAGCACCCACATCTCTTCTAAGAAAATGTTCATGTCATAGAAGCCAATGCTAAGGTATGTTAGAAGCTCTTTGCATCAACTGATCCATCACAGTGAGATATGTAAGATATGGAGACCCATCACAGTGAGATAGGGAGATATGGAGATATCAGGATGCTGCAAGGCCCTTGGCCATTGTAGCTCACAGATAGTCATGTGATGCTGCTGTATGTATGCACTCAGAAAATATGCCGAGTAGTTGCTTGTAGCAATAGCTAGTATCATGCCTTCTGTGGCAACCCTTAAAGCACATAGGCTGAGCAGTCCTGGGATGGACAGCTTGCAGACTGGTCCATTTCCAAGGTCACTCCCTTCCTTTCCGTGCTTTTATGGTTGTAGGCCCTTGGTGATCCACATGGCTGGCAGGACTTGTGGGCAAGCTAGAAGAGCAGCTATCCTATAGAGTGTCTCATGTGGGGTTCATGACTGTTACAGTTAGTGGTAAGCAGGGCAGGTATACTGATAGACTCTCAATGATCAGCTCTGTGTATAGCATAAAGGCTAGAGAAGGTGTTGTTCCTGATGACCTCAGGAGCCTACAAGCTTCTTCCATAATAAACTGGCCACAGTGTTGAATGTATAGGCCTACTACTCCTAGAGGTTTCATGTAGTTGGCATGATGGCTTCTGTCCTTTCATGGTAAGTCTCTTGCAAGACATGCATTTAAGAACATAAGAACATAAGAAAATGCCATACTGGGTCAGACCAAGGGTCCATCAAGCCCAGCATCCTGTTTCCAACAGTGGCCAATCCAGGCCATAAGAACCTGGCAAGTACCCAAAAACTAAGTCTATTCCATGTAACCATTGCTAATGGCAGTGGCTATTCTCTAAGTGAACTTAATAGCAGGTAATGGACTTCTCCTCCAAGAACTTATCCAATCCTTTTTTAAACACAGCTATACTAACTGCACGAACCACATTCTCTGGCAACAAATTCCAGAGTTTAATTGTGCATTGAGTAAAAAAGAACTTTCTCCGATTAGTTTTAAATGTGCCCCATGCTAACTTCATGGAGTGTCCCCTAGTCTTTCTACTATCCGAAAGAGTAAATAACCGATTCACATCTACCCATTCTAGACTTCTCATGATTCTGAACACCTCTATCATATGCCCCCTCAGTCGTCTCTTCTCCAAGCTGAAAAGTCCTAACCTCTTTAGTCTTTCCTCTTAGGGGAGTTGTTCCATTCCCCTTATCATTTTGGTAGCCCTTCTCTGTACCTTCTCCATCGCAATTATATCTTTTTTGAGATGCGGCGACCAGAATTGTACACAGTATTCAAGGTGCGGTCTCACCATGGAGCGATACAGAGGCATTATGACATTTTCCATTTTATTCATCATTCCTTTTCTAATAATTCCCAACATTCTGTTTGCTTTTTTGACTGCCGCAGCACACTGAACCGACGATTTCAATGTGTTATCCACTATGACACCTAGATCTCTTTCTTGGGTTGTAGCACCTAATATGGAACCCAACATCGTGTAATTATAGCATGGGTTATTTTTCCCTATATGCATCACCTTGCACTTATCCACATTAAATTTCATATGCCATTTGGATGCCCAATTTTCCAGTCTCACAAGGTCTTCCTGCAATTTATCACAATCTGCTTGTGATTTAACTACTCTGAACAATTTTGTGTCATCTGCAAATTTGATTATCTCACTCGTCGTATTTCTTTCCAGATCATTAATAAATATATTGAACAGTAAGGGTCCATCTGAGGTCTTGAGGGGCCCATGTCACTACCTCAGACAAAGTAAGCTTCATATATGCCTCTGACAGATGTCTTTTATGTGGACGGGTGTGGATAATTTTCTATGCCAAGCTGCCTCAGACATCAATGATGTTTGATGACAAACAATCCAGGAACATACGCATTGGCCATGTGTAGGTGCACAAAGTGCTGCAGGTAGTCAGTACCCAATAGATATGTGTGTCAGTGTGCATCTCAGTGAGAGACATACTGTGTTAGCCTCTGTCAATCTCAGTGTCTGGGGGGTGCTGTTGCACTCTAGGTCCCTCCCTTTACCATACAAATGCATACCCCAGAGCAGGCAGTGTATGTGCATTCATTTTGAACACATTAGCTTTGTACACCTGTTATCCAGTGCTTCCACTCTTAAGAAGGGGTGCCTCAGAGAGATGACACTGTGGGCTGCTGTATGAATGGGCTCACATGCAGTACTCTTATATTTCTTCTAGGCTGCTCACTGTTTATATCTTACACTGAAGCAGCAGGGGTGTGAAACTTGACAGTGTCAGACCTCAAATAAGCAGTCTAATGTTTCGGAATGAATTGACATTGGCCTGTAATGTGCCCCTTCCACCCCCTCCCTCGAGGCTTTTCCACCTAGTACCTGGAGTAGGCCTAATAGCCAGTTAATTGGGGGTGTGCAGGGTTCCCAGAGCTTCAGCTGCCATGGAAGCTTTCCAGTTTTGAGAGGGGGGGTTTGGGTATTAAGAAGCTGTCCACTGAATGTAGAAATGCAGGGAGTGGCAAGGACCCCTAATGCCATCTTTGTTGGGGTTATTCATATAAATGGTTTGGGGGAGGGATTAGTGCCAGCATATAGCAGATACCCGGTGTGGGGTGGGGGTTGTGGAGTTGGTTTGTTTTGCAGGTGCCTGAGGCCCGGCAGCAGTCCTATTTGAAGTTTCTTTTTTCTGGACATTGGTCTCCTTAGCCTCCTCTCTGTAGATCATAACATGGACAGTTGACATAGAGGCAGCCACCCCATAGCCCATCATTTGATACTCAATCTGCCATCTGTATATGCTGGCAGGATAGGGCTACCTACATTCTGCCATATGTAGCTCAATATGTTTAATGTGCATACATAGAAATGGTGGCACATATCTGCTGCAGAATCTAGGGTACAGGTTAACTTAAAACTTTTGGAGCTTCACTTGACCACTAACCAACCTTTCCATTCGCCATTGTTGTTTACTTGCTGACTGCTGGAACAGGGTGTCAGCTGCTGTGTGACAACTGAGAAGGAGGAGTATGGGAGCGGTTTTGTGTAGAGAATGCCCACAGGCCAAGAGCAGAGGGCCTAGATGGCTGCTGCTGCTTGTGACCAGGCAGACTTCTACAGACCATCTGCCATCCCTATAGTGGCCTGCCTTTGGGATCTGGAACTACCTGGAAGGTCTTTCTTACCTTACATGTATTTAGCTCCCCAAGTCAGGTCACTACAGGTATGCTAGCCAGTCTGTGGAAGTCTGTCTGGTTCTAAGCAGCAGCAGCCCTCTAGGCCTTCTGCTTTTGGCCTGTGGGCATTCTCTACTCGACACTACTCCCTCATTCCTCCTCCTCAGTTGTCACACAGCAGCTAACTCCCTATTCCTGCAGCCTTCAAGTAGAGACATATTTTTTTAGTGCAAAACCTAAAAAAGGTTGGATACAGATAGCTTTTGAAGTGGAGTCATGACACAAGTTAGGGGGCCCAAGGTAACGTTTTGTGTGATGATGACTGTAACTTCCCTTTAAAAACCGCACAAGCTCTACATGTACACAATGTACTCTGTGGGTCAGGTACCTGCAGATGCACATTTCAGCTCCATATAGATGAATCTTGGTCATGAGTCACTTTTCAAGTAGCCCTCTGACAAACAACTGATATAATGAGAGCATTCGATGCCATAGGCAGAGAGAAGGGCCATTGTATGGTCAGAGGTTCTATATCTTCACTACAGAAGAGACTAATTGGTTGTTATTGTGCTACTATGACCGGCGCATAGCTATACAACTTATTGGGCCCCCACAGAGTGAAGATATAGCTATTAGGGATGTGAATGGTACCAGACTCATTTCCGGTATCGGGTTTGGGTAAAAACCGTGGGAAATCTTCATTTCCATGGTTTTTACCCGTTCTAATTGGCTGTGTCATGCTGAAAAAAAAACACCCCAACCCTTTAAATTTAGGGATGTGAATCGTTTTTCTGACTATTGAAAATATCAGAAGATATCAGAAGATATTTTCAAACTCGTCAGAATCCGGAGGGCCCCTAAACCCAATAGGAAAACCCCACACAACTTTTCATGGGGTTCTCTTATTGTTTTGGGGGGGGGGGCAGGAAGAAAGGGCATTTAAAAATAACCCCCAAATCCACTCCAACCCTTTAAATTTAATTCTTTCTAATCCACCACCCTCCCGACCCCCCTCCCAAACTTTTTTAAAGTACCTGGTGGTCCAGCGGGTGTCCTGGGAGTGATCTCCCGCTCTCGGGCCATCAGCTGCCAGAAAACAAAATGGCGCTGACAGCCCTTTGCCCTTACCATGCCTGACACACCCTCAAAGTTTAGTTTTTTGAAAAACGAAACAAGGAAACCTGAAACCGGGCCAAAAAATGAAGTGGGAAACGAAGCTAAAAAAAACCCCCACCCCAAGCATTTAAATTAATTTTAATACATTGCATACAAACCCCCCCCCCCCCCCCACCATCCCGATCCCTCCCCAAGACTTACTAACATCCCTGGGGGTCCAGGGTTCCATTTGTCCCTCCGTGCCCGGTGTGCTACTGCAAGCCGTGCTCCTCAAAATGGTGCCGAAAAGCCTCTGAACTACTATGTCATAGGGGCTACCGGCGCCATTGGTCAGCCCCTGTCACATGGCCATCGGAGCCATCTTGTGCTCATACCATGTGACAGGGGCTGACCAATGGCGCCGGTAGCCCCTGTGACATAGTATGGGCAAAGGCTATTGGCGCCATTTTGATTCCTGGCAGCCGACAACGAACTCGCTCCCGGACCCCCGCTGGACCCCCAGGGATTATTGGCAAGCCTTGGGGGGGGGGGGTCAGGAGGCCCCCCAAGCTGGCCAAAAGTCCCTGGGGGTCCAGCGGGGGTCCGGGAGCGATCTCCTTCACTTGTGCCGTCGGATGCCAGGAATCAAAATGGCGCCGATAGCCTTTGCCCATACTATGTCACAGGGGCTACCAGCGCCATTGGTCAGCCCCTGTCACATGGTATGAGCACAAGATGGCGCCGATGGCCATGTGACAGGGGCTGACCAATGGCGCCGGTAGCCCCTGTGACATAGTAGTTGAGAGGCTATTCGGCACCATTTTGAGGAGCACGGCTTGCAGTAGCACACCGGGCACGGAGGGACAAATGGAACCCGGGACCCCGCTGGACCCCCAGGGATGTTAGTAAGTCTTGGGGAGGGATCGGGATGGGGGGAGGGTGGTTGTATTATACTTAATCTTAATGTTTGGGGTGGATTTTAATTTAAAAAAAAAATGTGCCCCTCTTCCGACAGAAACCCGAAAAACGGTTTCCCCGAAGTTTGGGAAAAATCCTTTTCGGGTTTCGGGGCCCCCGAACCACGACGAATTAGGCAATTTCGTTGCAATTGCCTAATTCATGATAAACGATTGCACATCTCTAGTGACTACTACAGTCAAAAGATCAAAAACTCCTCCAACTCCAAATCCCTTTACAACATAGTAAACAACCTCATTTCTGAAAACATTAACTCCAACACAACCGAAACCAAAAATCTAAGCCAAGACTTAGCTACGTTCTTCAGGAACAAAATAACCAAAATAACTGATGCTTTCAACAACCCTTCGATCGAAGAAAATCAAAATCAAATATCCACATCAAATATAACAACATGGTCTAATTTTGAACCTATCTCCTCCATGGAAACAGAAAAAATGCAAAGAAAAATAAACCCAGCTCGCCATGACATAGACACCATCCCCACTCGAGAGCTAAAGGAAATCACTCATTCCATAGCCCCAACAGTAGCAGCAATCATCAATAAATCTCTTGAAGAAGGTGAACTACCAGTCGTTAAAAATCGCAATAATCAAACCAATACTAAAGAGGAAGAACTTGAACCCAGACAACTTGAACAACTACAGTCCAATATCAAACCTACCCCTTCTTGCAAAATGACAGAAAACGCTGTCCTGAAACAACTCAATGAACACCTCGAGAGCAACAAAATTCTACATCCCACCCAACATGGCTTTAGGAAAAACTTCAACACGGAAACTCTACTGCTCAACCTATCTAATAATATAATAAGAGGCTTTGACAACAAAATAGGCCACTTACTAATCCTCCTCGACCTTTCCACAGCATTTGACACAGTTGACCACAAAAGACTAATATCAAGACTAGCAAACATAGGGCTCTCAGGCAAAACTCTTGACTGGTTCACTTCTTTCCTAAAAGACAGATTTTTCAAAGTCTCCTTCAACAACAACACATCAGAAGCCATCCCCCTTGAAACAGGAGTGCCACAAGGGTCCTCTCTCTCGGCCACACTCTTTAATATTTATCTATTCCCTCTATGCCAACTCCTAGCAAGCCTAGGTGAAACTTACTATATGTATGCTGACGACATACAACTCCTCATTCCAATTACATCCACCATCGAAGATGCACTGACACTAGCTGCCTCTCACCTTGACTCCATTAAAAATATGCTAAACCACCTAAAATTATGTCTAAATATGAGCAAAACTGAATGCATTCTAATAGAAAGAAAAAACTCAAGATAAAAAAACCACCCTACCCTTACAAATAGACAACATCTGCATACAACTTAAAGACAATGTAAAAGACCTTGGTATTTGGATTGACAATGAACTAAACTACAAAAAGCACATCACAACAAAAACAAAAGAGGGTTTCCATAAACTCCAAATACTTAAACATCTAAAACTGATGCTTCACCAACAAGATTTCATAACCATCTTACAATCTCTTATCTTCACCAGCCTTGACTACTGCAATTCACTCTTGATAGGCCTACCTAAAGTGGCACTAAAACCACTTCAACTACTACAGAATGCCGCAGCTAGAGTCCTAGTTGGCAAAAAGAAATCAGACCACATCACTCCCGTACTCAGCAGTCTACACTGGCTACCGGTAGAAAAAAGAATTGAGTTCAAAATACTAACAATCTTACATAACGCAATATACAAAGCAGATAACACGGCCCTGGACAATGTCACACATATACACAGATCGCAACATACAACTAGAACAGCAAGTAAATTACAGCTAGAAATACCATTGCTCCTATTAGCCAAGCTATCCAGCACAAGGAACAGAGCAATATCCATCGCTGCTCTGATATTATGGAACTCACTACCAGAACACTTGAGCTCACAAAGCAACATTAAATCATTTAAAAAACAGCTCAAAACATGGATATTCAGCCAAACATTCAAAGATGGTATTGGTTAACATCACATAACACACCTCATGCATAACCTTTTCGGATATGCAAGGTCATGCCTAAGACTATAACACAGAACATATTGAGCTGGAATATACATAGTTTGATCTCAGATATACCCAGTTATAAACGTTGATGTTGCTTGTAATAAGTAGTTTTCTGGTTTCAGTTTTACTGTTAAATGTATGAAGTTGTTATACCTGTAAACCAGAGTGAAGGCTGCTAGCTATACCTCGGTATTAAAAAACTCTTAAATAAATAGATAAATAAATAAATAAACAAACAAACAAACAAACATTAAGGGCCTGATTTTATAAAGCATTTACTCAAGTAAAACTGAATTTTTCCTCAAGTAAATGCACTTTACTTGAGTAAATGGCTTTTGAAAATTGCTACGATAGTATGTTACGTTTACACACATAACTCCTTTGAAAATTACCTCCTAATCTCCTAAATCCTTAGAAAATCAGACTAATGGAGAGCAGGCCTGAGCTATAGATTCAGATGAAAGGCAGTTTTAACTTTGCCTTCTATTCCTTTTTTTCTAAATTTTAAAAATTCTAAATGTATTTATCTTGGACCTTAATGCTACTACTTTGAGTCCTAAACTATTTGCCCTACTGCCAACAAAGATCAATGTCCAAACTACAGATGTCTGGTGGCGCATCTATCTTGGGCAACATCAGGAGCCACACAGCAGCATCATCCAGCTTTCCTGCCTCTCCTCTGGTTCAGTGCCTTGTTGTGCTCCATGGCCATTGTTGCTATCTGGCCAGCTTCTCCTGCCCTTTCTCTCTCTCCTGGTTATACTGGGGTGATTTGGTTGCAGAAAGAAAAACATCTCTGGATGCCTTGGGATCTCAAAGCCTTGCTGTTGCTGCATACCCCCCTGGCCTGCTTCTCATGCTTTGCCTCTCTTCTGTTTCAGCATCTTGCTGTATTATTGGACCACTGTTGCTATTTGGCCTGTTTCTGCTGTCCTGTCTTTCACTTAGTTCTAAGCCTTGCTGTATTGATGCCACTCCTCTTGCTGTCTCACTCTGTGCTTTGGGATATTGATGTCATTCTTCTTGCTGCCTTAACCCTCAATCCATTTCCCTCTAGTGGGTTTATGGTCTGTGAGACTCTTTCTTCAAAGTTATTTTAAAATTCCCTATAGTTCTTACTATTGGTCTTGTCACGTATATGGGAGAACCCAAATAAAGCCATTCAGGATCAAGTCTCTGAATGCCTACTATGAACTTTAGCTCAACTAAACAACATAGTAAAGATAATGACAACCAAACAATGTCATTACCAATCTGATCCGATGCTTCACCTACTTGATGTGTGCTTCACAGTCCCTTGGAGTGTTCATGCCACTGTGCTGTGTCACCCTGCGCCCTTGGGTTTTGATGCCACTCTTCTTGCTCCCATACCTCTCACTCAGTGTCTTGGGGTTTTGATGTCATTCTTCTTACTGCTGTGCTATGCAATCGGTGTCTTTGGGTGGTGATGCTAGTAATCCTGCTATTTTCTAAGTTCTTTTGAAATTCCCTTACTGTTTGTTTCATCAGGAATTTAGCTTTCCATGGATTATACCACCCATTTTAGGCTGCATTCCTTATCAACCTTCCAGTGACTAGCACGGAATAAAACCATAACTTCTTGTCAATTTGAATTCCTATGTTTACATGCTTGAGATAAAACCTGTATTTAATTTCTCTTACACAAGAATGTGTTTGTTGAGAAATAATGTTTCTTCACTGCATTAAGAAGAATTTTAAGAGCTGTACTGAGGGTCCATCAAGCTTATCATCTGGTCTCCAACAGTAGCTAGTCCAGGACACAAGTACCTGGCAAGTACCCAAACATCAAATAAATCCCATGCTACTAATGTCAGTAATAAGCAGTAGATAATCCTAAATTAACTTGATTAATAGCAGTTTATGGACTTCCTGTCCAGGAACTTGTCATTGCTTCTGATGCTCTGCTCTCACAGTACCTTAGGTTGCATATGTCAATCTACCACTGTTTCTGGTGCTTTTAACCTCTTTCAGTGCCTTGGTATGTTGATGCTACTGTCCCTGCTATCTACTCTGCTCCTCTCTCATTCCTTTCAGGGGAAACTGGCATGCTGGGTACCTTGTCTTCCACTACAAAAATCAGCATAAGCAGCCTCTTATCCAACTGATGTCATAGGTAAACTATGTCAGGACCACTATAGACCTTCTCCAGAGATTTCCTCTGGCTTTGCACTGCATGATCTTTCAGCAACTAACTGATTTGATTAGTCCTTTTCCACTATACCCAGGCACAATATGGGGTAGATTTTAAAAGGTGCGCGAACGTCCATGTGCACGTGCTTCCCGGCACGCACACATGGATGCACCGATTTTATAACATGTGTGTGCTGGCATGTTAAGGAGCAGACTGGGAGGGAATTTCCCTACCCCCTACCTCTTCCCCTCTCATCCTTGCCCCTAAACCCTTTCGCCTACCTTTTACCTTTTTTTTTTGTTGTTTTAGAAACTTGCGCGTGCCGGCAGTCGGCCAGCGCGAACTTCCCTGGGATAGCAGCTAATGGCCAGTGTCCCGGTCGGCCTCCATCCCACCCCTTGCCACCCAGAGCCCGCCCCCTTTTCAGGGCCTGGCAATTATATGCATATCATCATTTACGCGTGTGGTCAGGCCTTTCTGAAAATGCGTGCAGCGCGCACAGGGCCTGGCTGCACGTTTCGCTGATTTAAAATTCAGCCATATATTTGAACATAAGGACTGCTACTGATCTTGTCCAGGATTTCATTTGGTTTCAGGTCACTATTTTTGATGCTTTGCCTCTCTCTTGTTGATTTTAGGTGTTCCTGCTACTGTTGTTGGTGCCCTTTGCTCCCATTTTGGTGTCTGGTACTGTTTATTAGGGATGTGCAGAGCAAAATTTTATGTTCATATTTTTTATGTCCGAAAGGGGGTCCCACTTGCGGCCAATATGGACATAAAAAAAATCCAATGAGTTGGGTATATGTACATATGTGCAAAAAAAAAATTTAAACCCCCTCACCCTCCTTAATCCCCCCCCCAGACTTACCACAACTCCCTGGTGATCGAGCGAGGAGTGAGGACGTCATTTCTGCAATCCTTGGCGAGAAGCATGTGACGTCGGCGGCACGTCGAGTGACGCGGCGTCACGTGATTCCCGGCTCGTTCGCGCCGGACGGCTCGTTCGGCCCAAAAAGAACTTTTGGCCAGCTTGGGGGGGTCAGGAGGCCCCCCCAAGCTGGCCAAAAGTTCTTTTTGGGCCGAACGAGCCGTCCGGCGCGAACGAGCCGGGAATCACGTGACGCCGGCGTCACTCGACGTGCCGCCGACGTCACATGCTTCTCGCCAAGGATTGCAGAAATGGCGTCCTCACTCCTCGCTCCATCACCAGGGAGTTGTGGTAAGTCGGGGGGGGGGGATTAAGGAGGGTGAGGGGGTTTATATTTTTATTTTGGCTCAACAATCGCGATTTCCCACATATCGAACATATCTATGTTCGATATGTGGGAAATCCGATCGTTTATGTCGAATCAATTTTTTAAGTAAAAAAAAAATATGAGTTGCGTTTTACTAATGCGGTCAATCCGAATGCACACCCCTACTGTTTATACCACTGCAATTTGTGCCCTTTCCCCATCTTTTGATGCCTTGCTTGTGCTGCTTTGTCCCTCTCATGGTGGTCCTGGCTTTTTATGACGTTTAATCTGCTTTGCACCTATCATAGTGCTTTTGTTTCTTGCAGTACCTTGGGTTGTCCTTTCAACTGTTGGTATTGCTTTGAACCTCACACAGTACCATGGAGTGTTTTTACAACTGTTTGTGATGCTTTTCCCTTCTTATGGTATCTTGTGTTCATCCTTCTTTGGTGCCTATTGTGGCCTTGGGAAGTACATGCCACTGTTGGTGCCACCTTTCCCTAATCTTGGTATCTTGGAATTCTGTTTCCACTGCTGCTAATGTCTCACTGCAAATTTCATTAAACATGGACAGAAAAACCCAATGTTAAGAGTCCAAAATGTGATGCATTGCTTCCCCATTGATTTTAATGTCAACAAATAAAACAGCAATAATGAAATAAGAAAATACAAGATACCATACTAAGTCAGACCAAGTGCCCATCAAGTTCAGCATTCTGTCTCCAGCAGTGGCCAATATGGATCTCCAGGAAGCATCCGGCAGATTCCAAACAGTAGATCCATTTTTTGTTGCCACTATCAGGGACGGGTGGTCGCTTTCCATAAATCTACCTGGCTAATAATTGTTTATGGAATTTTTCTTCCAGGAACTTGGCCAACTTCATTTTAAACTCAGCTATGCTAAATGCCTTAACCACATCCTCCATCAACAAATTCCACAGTTTGTGTCTTGAGTGAAAATTGTTTTCTCCAATTTGTTTTACATCTTCTACCCATTAGTTTCATGGATTTTGCCCTAGTCCTTACATTATCTGAAAGAGTAAATAACCATTCCTTATTTATCTATTCCATCCCACAAATGATTTTAAAAACCTCTATCATATCCCCTCTCAGTTCGTTGTCTCTTCTCTAAGCTGAAGAGCCCTAACCTGTGTAGCCTTTCTTCACAAGGGAGCCATTTCATCCACTTTATCATTTTTGTTGCAGTTCTATGTATCATTTCTGGTTCCATTATGTCTTTTTTCAGATGGGGAAACCTGAATTGAATACAATACTCAAGGTGTGGCAGCATGTGCATGCATTTGTTTGACTGTTTTATATGGTGAAATCCTATTCTGGCAGTCAAAAAAGCAAACAGAATGTTGGGAATTATTAGAAAAGGAATGATGAATAAAACGGAAAATGTCATAATGCCTCTTTATCGCTCCATGGTGAGACCGCACCTTGAATACTGTGTACAATTCTGGTCGCCACATCTCAAAAAAGATATAATTGCGATGGAGAAGGTACAGAGAAGGGCTACCAAAATGATAAAGGGAATGGAACAACTCCCCTATGAGGAAAGACTAAAGAGGTTAGGACTTTTCAGCTTGGAGAAGAGACGACTGAGGGGGGATATGATAGAGGTGTTTAAAATCATGAGAGGTCTAGAACGGGTAGATGTGAATCGGTTATTTACTCTTTCGGATAGTAGAAAGACTAGGGGGCACTCCATGAAGTTAGCATGGGGCACATTTAAAACTAATCGGAGAAAGTTCTTTTTTACTCAACGCACAATTAAACTCTGGAATTTGTTGCCAGAGAATGTGGTTCGTGCAGTTAGTATAGCTGTGTTTAAAAAAGGATTGGATAAGTTCTTGGAGGAGAAGTCCATTACCTGCTATTAAGTTCACTTAGAGAATAGCCACTGCCATTAGCAATGGTTACATGGAATAGACTTAGTTTTTGGGTACTTGCCAGGTTCTTGTGGCCTGGATTGGCCACTGTTGGAAACAGGATGCTGGGCTTGATGGACCCTTGGTCTGACCCAGTATGGCATTTTCTTAGCTCTTTATATTGAATTTTAATTTTAGGTTTGACTGATTTTGTTTTGTTATCTATTTAACCTATGTTGTCTAATTACTTATCTGCTTTTTGGATGTTGTTTCATTTATGACTGTGTTATTGTTTTTATTATAATCCTTGATAACATTTTTTTGTATCAGGGAATATAAATTATTTAAAATAAATAAAAAATATCTATACAGGCACATTATGAAATTCTCAATTTTGTTATCCATTCCTTTCCTGATTTCCAAAATTCAATTTGATTTTTTGACCTCCACCGCCACACACTGAGCTGATCATTTCAACATATCCTTCATAATGACACAAAGATCCTTTTCCTGGGTAGTTATTCCTAATATGGAACCCCTCATTATATAGTATAATTTTTCCCAATGTGCATTACTTTGTTCTTCACCATATTACATTTTATTTGCTATTCAGATGCTCAGTTCTTGAGTCTTGCAAGGTCCTTCTGCTGTTCCTAACAGTCTGCTTGTGTTTTAACTACTATGAATATTTTTGAGTCATCTACAAATTTGATCATCTCATTTGATTAAGTCATTAATAATGACATAATTACCTCTGGAGCCATTCAAAAATTACATTGGCTACCCTATAGCCCCCAGGTATGGAGGCAGATAGAATGATAAATAACAGATTGCCAGCAGTAGGTCTGACATTTCCTATCTGAGTTCCTTTAGAAGTTGGGGGATAAAAGCAAGAACCAGTGATCTTTTTTACTATTTAGCTTTTCAGTTTTCTCTAGCACCTTTTTGAGATTTGCATTGATTTGTTTCAGCCCTGCATTTTCTTTTTTAAAGGATGTTTTATTGGCTTTATTAGCCTCTTTCACAGCATCATTTACGTATCATGGGAGATGCTTTTTTGACTTTTGACCTTTTTTGGAATACATTTTATTTGGGATTCTAAGATTGCACTTTTAAACAATCAACCTGCCTTATACAGATTTTTAACTCTTGTATGCTCCTTTTAATTTTTTACTAACTTGTTTCCTCATTTTATTATAGTCTTTCTTTATAGATTCATATGTGGCCTCAGTAATTTTATTATTTTCACTCCAGAGATTATCTAAAATTTGACTGCATTATGGTCACTATTTCCATGCAACTCCATCACCCTTTACCCTTTGCACTCCTCTGAGAACTAGGATCTAAAGTCACACCCCCTTTCATTGGTTCTTGGACCATTTGCTGCATGAAGCAGTCATTTATGGCATCTAGGAACTTAACCTCCCCAACAAATTAACTTGGGAACTGAAACAAAGAGAATTAAAATGGCAACCAAACCAAAGGGGTTTTTTTTTTTCCATGTGCATCCCTAGTGAAGCTTCAGAGTTATGTAAATTATGATGTGGAGTTTGTGAACTGAATTTTCCTTCTGTATGCCTGCTATAGCTGATAAAGCAGTGGGAGCAATACAAAGTGTGTAAAATACATTTTCTTGCATACATGAGATTTCCCTACAGTTATAAATTATTTGTTTTATGACAATGTTCATCCAACAATGATTGATTAATTAGTATGTGGTTGGCTTTTTTTTTTTTTTTTTTACATATTAAAGTGACTGCATATTGGGAAAAGAATAATGAAGGTCATACATATTCTGATAATGCTGATAACTTATTATGAAATTCCAAATGGAGGCAGGTCCAAAAAGGAGTGTTCAGAGACTTTTAAACATGTTCTGTGATACACAGGGCCTTTGAGTCATATTTTTATTAAACTTTCTGAATGTCCTTTGGTTGTAAATTTTTCTTAATTTCAAATTTGAGTGAATTGAGCCCATTATAAATGAATTCTATATAATTTATGAATCCTTTGAGCTGTCCCATGAACTTACAACTTATATTTCAGTCAAACATTTCAAGATACTGCTATCTTGAGTATTATATGCAACAAAAACCCAAGTGAGTTTTCATTTGTTCTACACAAAAAATTATGGAGGCAGCCAAGAAAAAATGGTAAAGCTTAGTATAGAAATAAGACACATGTCATTTACAAAATGACTCTTAAAAAGAAAAGAAACTGCACATTTAGCTATCAAATTGCTCGATAATCCAAAGCAAATACATTTAGCAAACCAGAAAACTACAAACATCTTTGAAAATGTATTTTCATTTTCTTTTCCTTCAAAGTTTAGATCATTTTTATGGGTTTACTGTCATTTGCCATTCTTTCCTTCCAACAAATTCCATCCATTTATAATTAATTTCCCATAAAGTTTATTGAGTTTGTCTTGCTTCACCTTCTATTTTAAATTGTACGCGTCAGACAGTCCAAAATTGCATTAAAGACAGCAGGAAATCCTATCAAGCTTGTCAGGTTTGTTGGGCCTCTAAGGCAAACATGCTAGTAGAAGGCTTGTCTGAAGAAAAGAATGCAATAATTTCTTCCAAATGAAAATTCCTTTATCACAGTCTAATGCCATACTCAAAACAGACTTTGCTTCCTTTCAAGTAGATAACAAATTTGTTGTATAAATGTGTGTGTGTGTGTGTAAATATAAATATATATATATATATATATATATATATATGTGTATGATTGTATTATATACATACACACATATAGAGAGATATTTTTTAAGCTTGTTAACTGGTAATGTAAGATAGTTAAGAGAACAGAATAGGAAAACTGCAGTTCTGCTATTGGTTTGTATTTTATCTTTGCCACTTACAGTGTGGCATTAACAAGTCACTAATGGGGGAGGAGGGATCTCTAAGCTGCCTAGTGGCTAAGTAGACTTTTGTACCTGTAGTAAATTAGCAAAGGAAAGCTACCTAGATGGACATTGCAATAGCTATTGTTGTTAAGCGTGCCATCCGCAGCAGACCCACAGCATGGCCCCCTCACCTTCTCACGCAGACTCCTGGTTCCTCCTCACTGGTGGCGGTGGGCCACCGGCTCTGACCTCAGGCCACCCCCGGTGCCTCCGGCTCTGCTTCAGTCCCCAGTACTGCAGCTCAAGATGCCATTGCTCGTCGGACCTCTCCATGTGGTCCGCGCCGCACCCCTCCCTAGGCACACGTGCACACATCTCTGATCCTTATAAAGGGCCCGCGGAGGGAACTTGGCCGCGGCCCCGGATGATGACGTCAAACTCTTCAGTGTATTTAAGCTCAGGCCTCACTCCATAGTGTTGCTTTTGCAACAGGTCTCCTCACTATCTGAGTACTCGTTGCTACTAGAGAATCCTCTCTAATCTTCGTTCCTGCCCTCTGTTATTCCCGGTTCCTGTTGTCTTCATTCCTGCCCTGTCTATGTGTTGGACTGACTCTATGGATATCGACTTTGCTTTGTTTGACTACACTTCAGCCTTTCTCCAGACCCAGACCTAGACCTCGCTATGCTTGACTATCGCTATTGACTTCTCCGTGATCAGACCATTGCCTTGATTGACTACCGCTACTGACTTCTCCGTGATCAGACCATTGCCTTGATTGACTACCGCTACTGACTTCTCCGTGATCAGACCATTGCCTTGATTAACTAACACTATTGACGTTCTCCGAGTTCTGAACTCAGCATTGCTTGCCATGACCTCCGTTTTGCCGCCGGCCCTGATCCAAGCCTGTTATTGACTCCTCCTCTAGCCTACTCCATGGACATGTACTTATTAGGCTCCGGCCTACCTTTGCTTGAGCACCCCCAGCTAAACTCTGTTCCATTGGCGCTTGAGTTCCAGTACCGTACCCAGTCCATGGTAGGACTATACCACCTACTGGCTGCTGTCTCTGGGCTGAACCAACCTATCTTACTAACCAACCTCGAGGCCCACCTAAGTCCTGCTGGCCCCAGCACCCAAAGGCTCAACCTGCGGGGAATGAGGGCTGGTATAGATGCAGCTCCAGCGACCTCTACCTTCAGCCCACTCCACCTGCCGATGGTGGGGCCCTGTAGGTCCTCACCTACGGGTTGCATCAACTCCACCTCGGCCCAAGGGTCCACCTCCGACGCACCAATTGTGATCTCAAAACTGGTATACAGGAGGCAGGTTTCCTTGGTCACTAATATAGACCAGGAAAAGGATCTTGGTCTCTCCAAGAATGCTGTAAAACGCAACAGCAAGGAAAACCAGAAAGGTGACTTTTAGTGATGTATTTAAGTACATATTATAGCAGTTTAACTTGTGAGCACAGGCTATCAATATAAACATGCATTGATGGAATACATTCATTCTACATGCTCCTGTTCCACCATTTCCCCACCTCCACACCTTACATACCTACACACACAAACTCACCTTTCAATATATGACAGAATATAAAAAGTGACAGAAAAGTACTTAAGGACATAAGCACATAAGAATTCCCGTACTGGGTCAGACAGAGGATCCATCAAGATCCAGTAGCCTGTTTCCAACAGTGGCCAATCCAGGTCACAAGTATCTGGCAAGTTTGCAAACAGCAAATAGATACGTGTGGGCGCACATGTAAACACATTTGCTGGCTCGCATCCAGAAACACATCTATTTTATAACGTACTCATGTATATGTGCGCATAGTATAAAATAGGCTGAACAAGCACAAGTGCATGTAATTTTAAGTGGGCATGCACATATGCACGCAAATTCCGCTTCTACCACGTAAGTGGGGGGGATTTTAGTAGACATGCGTGATGACACAATTACCAGTTTCCCAGTTCATTCCCAGTTTGCCCAGGCAAGGGATAGGACTTCCAACCTCCCCTCCTCAGGTTTAATAGTCTCTCTTCCTCCCTGTTAGCCCCACCCTTAAAACCCTGCTGACATGCCTAGATTTATTTTATTTTATGACTTACATGCCATCCATAGCAGAAGTAGTTATGCAGCAGGGGACCCCGGTGCATGCTTGTGCGTGTAAGTATTTATAAGGTGGCTTCATTGAAAAATACAAGAATACTCATGCCCTACCCAGGGCATACCCACACCCCACTTCTTTTTTCAAAAAATGTTTGTGCACGTAGCAGGAAATACGTGCATTCTTGATGCCTTTTAAAATCCGCTTGGTGTGCACCCAGCCCGACTTGTGCGCATATCTCCTAGTTTTGGCATGTGCCAGGCTTTTAAAATTCACCTACAATTCTTCTTGGTTAATAACAGTTTATGGATTTCTCCTCCAGGAACTTGTCCAAACCTTTTTTAAACCCAGCTAAGCTAACTGCCTTAACCACATCCTCTCGCAATGAATTCTAGAGCTTAACTGTGAGTTGAGTGAAAAATAATTGTCTCCAATTTGTTTTGAATATTAACTTAATGGAGTGTCCCCTATTCCTTTTATTTTTTGCAAAACTAAATAACTAATTTACATTTACCTGCTCTATTCCACTCATGATTTTAAAGATTTTTATTATATTCCCACCTCAGCTATCTTTTCTCCAAGCTGTCTTAACCTCTTTCGTCTTTCCTCACAGGGGAGTCATTGCATCATCTTTAACATTTTTGTCACCCTTCTCTCTACTTTTTCCAATTCAACTATATATTTTTAATGATGCAGCAGCCATAACTGCACATAGTACTCCAGGTACAACCTCACAGTGGAGTAAGACAGAGGCATTATTACTTTCTTCATTTCTTTCCTAATAATTCTTATCATTATATTTGCTTTTTTGACTGCCACCACACTGAGCCAAGGATTTCAAAGTATTGTCCACTATGAAGCCCAGATCCTTTTCCTGGGTGGTAACTCCTAATATGGAACCTAACATCGTGTAACTACAGTGTGGGTTATTTTTCCCCATATGCATCACTTTGTACTTATCCACATTAAATTTCATCTTCCATTTGAATGACTAGTCTTCCAAATTTGTAAGGTCCATTTGTAATTTTTCACAAACCGCTAGTGATTTAACAACTCAGAATAGCTTTGCATCGTCTATAATTTTGACCACCTCATTCATTGTTCCCCTTTCCAGATCATTTATAAATATAATAAAAAAGCACCAGTCCCAGTACAGATCCCTGAGGCACTCCACTGCCTCCTCCCCTGAAAAAATTGACCATTTACTCTTACTTTCTGTTTCCTATCTTTTAATCAGTTTGCAGTCCACAATAGGATATGACCTCCTATCTCATAACATTTTTAATTTTTTCAGGAGTCTCTCATGGTGTCAAATACCTTCTGAAAATCCAAACACACAATATCCACTGGTTTGCCATTATGTATGTTTATTAACCTTTTCAAAAAATGTAGCAGATTGGTGAGGTAAGAGTTTCTTTGTGTAAATCCATTTGTTTCATTAAACCATGTTTTTCTATATGTTCTGTGATTTGATTCTTTAGAATAGTTTCCACAATTATTCCCAACACTCACCAGTCTCTAATTTCCTAGATCACCCTTGGAGCACTTTCTAAAGACTGGGGTTACATAATCTACCCTCCAATCTTCAGGTACAATGGAGAATTTTAATGATAGGTTAAAAATTACTAGTAATAAATCTACAATTTCATTTTTGAATTCTTTCTGAACTCTAGAGTGTATACAATATGGTCCAGGCACTTTGATATTCTTTAGTTTGTCAACCTGCCTTATTACATCTTCCAGCATCACTGTGATTTTTTCAGTTCTTCTGAATCATCACCACTGAATACAGTTTCTGGAACTGTTATCTTCCCAACATCCTCTTCAGGAAACACCAAAGCACATAATTCATTTAGTCTGTCCATGATGATCTTATCTTCCCAAAGCACCGCTTTTAACCCCTCAATCGTCTAACAGTCCAACTGATTCTCTCACAGGCTTCTTGCTTCAGATATATTTTTTAAAGTTTTTATTATGAGTTTTTTTCTCTAAGGCAGGGGTGGGCAATTCCAGTCCTCAGTGGCCACAAGCCAGTCAGGTTTTCAGGATATCCCTAATGAATATGCATGACAGAGATTTTCATGCACTCTGCCTTTGTTGTATACAAATCTATTTCAAGCATATTCATTAGGGATATCCTGAAAATCTGACTGGTTTGTGGCCCTCGAGGACTGGAATTGCCAACCCTGCTCTAAGGCCAGTTTCCCTTTACGCTCACCTTGCCAATGTTTTATTTCTAACTTGCCAATACTTATACTTTTTTCTTATTTTCTTCAGATGGATCCATTTTCCAATTTTTGAAAGAAGATCTTTTGGTTAAAATAGCCTCTTTTATCTCACCTTTCAACCAAGCTAACAGACATTTGGCCTTTCTTCCACTTTTTTTAATGCATGGCTTCTAAGATGGTTGTGATGGAGTGTACAGACAACTCACTCATTTAGAAGTCAGGCTCAGGGTTTTAATCGACATTCTTAAGGCAGAATTCTGCAAGACATTGTGGGTGAAGGGAGGTTCCCTTCTCCCTAACATAAGAACCCAGGCCTAGAAAGTTTAAGGATGCCCCAGTGATCTGGTAGCACCTCACAATACACCCAGAGTATGTTTACCAGATAGTTGTGCCTGATATAAGGTGAACTACTATTTTGGTTTCTGTATCTTTAAAGCACTGTAAATAAATACTTACACAATAATTAAATTGGTCTAATCTTATTATGTTCCTGAGCTATTCCTGAGGCTGCAGCAGGCCCAAATATGGTACAATGATATTTTTAAACAATGACCAAACCTGAGATAAACTCTTAGGGCCTGATTTGTAAAAGCATTTACACGTGTAAAACTGGGTTTTACATGTGTAAATGCACTTTACCCATGTAAGTGGGCTTTTGAAAATTGTTACAATATATGCCATTGAATTGTCCATAAGATTTGCTCGTGTAAGTACACTTTACACATGTAAATTGCTTTTGAAAATTGCTACAATAGTATGTTATGTTTATGTGCATAATTCCTTTGTAGCTGCATCTTTCAGTTTTTTTCTGTTTTCCTCATTTTATTAAAATCTCCCTCTTGAAAGTTTAATGCTAGAGCTGTAGATTTACTTAATGTCCTCCCTCCAGTCATTAAGTCAAATTTGATCGCATTATGATCACTGATGCTCAGCGGCCCTACCACCAATTCCTGCATTCCATGAAGAATTAGGTCTAAAATGGTTCCCCCTCTCATCGCTTCCCAGACTAACTATTCCATGAAGCAGTCATTTATTTTATCTAGAAACTTTATCTCCCTAGCATATCCTGATGTTACTTTTACCCAGTCGATACTGGGGTAATTGAAACATCCCATTATTACTGTGCTGCAGTAGAAGAAGGTGTGAGAAACTCCATGATACGTTTTCTGGGATCCAATACTTTTCATGGAACACTAACTGAATGAAGGGGGTCTGGACTATCAACCTGGTAAGTACTATCATGATCATCTTCATGATTAGTCAGGTTATGTAGAAAATAATGTGATAGACATGGCATAAAAGTGCCTAATGTTAATACAAGGGTGGCACTGCAGAGAAATTTAAAGTGCTCATATCTTTAGTAACACAGTTGACATAGATGATAGGATAAAAACACAAAGGCTGCCAATATATGAAGCCCAGGAATTATGATCTGACTTTCAATATATTTATTATATTTATTGTAAGATGGTTTTATTTGAAGATAAGTTTAATGTTTACTTTGAGATTGATATAAAGCATGATATCATTGCGGGTCCAACATACCCCCGAATTTGGCGAGTTTTAAGTGCATAAAAAAAATTTTTTCAAAAAATATTGTCGTCACCATGACCTATGATTATTTATAAGGCCGAGTTGAATAGGCGAAAGCCCCGACGAGGAAGCCTAGTATGATGGTCACTCTTGAATATAATGAGCTGTGCAGCGTCTAAATTATTTGTTAAGGTGAAAAGCACTGGGTTTATGTAGTTTTCATCTGGTGGAGTCCCAATACTTTTCGTGTACAATTTAAGTCCTACTCTTTTCACGTGGAGTTTATATTTGTGATAACATACATATGACTCTGCAAAATGATCCTCTGATTTTAGCATTATTACAGAACATATGAAGCTTTAAGCTGCAGTTTCCTTGGGCCCACATTAGATCTAGAAGAGCGTAGAGTACATTGTAATGGCTCCTTTAAGAGGGAAGCTCAGTATTGCGTCTCTGTACAGATGTGCTAATTCCTTATTGATTCATATGTTTACATATATTTTCATAGGATGTCCATTTTGCCAGTATGTACATGAGACACAATGGGTGTCATGTACTTTTTTGAGATAGTGAACTTCCTAAATGAGGTGTGAATCTGAGAATTGCTTTGGTGTCCTAGCCAAACAGATGGCTTTCTCCTTTCTCCTTGCTTCACTTTTGTATGCTGTGCAGTATTGTGCAGTTTACAGATATTAAGCCATAGTATCCTACAAGTAGAGAAGCAGAACACAAAGCTTTCTATTTGTGCAAAGACTTGTATTGTTTGTAAAGGAAATGATCCTCCCATAAGGGAGAAAAAGCAGGGCAAAGTGTGCAATAGATAATGAGATTGCATTTGTTTGGGTTGTTTGTTTTGTTTTTAAAATTTAACATATAACTGAGCTTTCAGAAGCTAATGTTGAACATTCTCAATAAATTCTATTTAAATATTAACCATATTTCTTTCTGCTCTGAATGATTTCTATCTTTCTTTTATCTATCTTTTATTGCCAATGAATCTTAGGGGCAATTTTCAAAACTATGCATATAGTTGCAAAGTATGTGCGTTTTTTGCACCAGTTCTCAAAGGGAAAGTACATGCGTACATGCTCTGAAAACGGCCTATGGAAAATGTACCCACAGAGACTTGCAACTGCATTCATATACTTTTCCTTTCAAAACAATGTGCATAATTCTGAAAATGCAAAATTGTGTGGATTGATGTCTCCCCCAAACTAACCCCACCTACTTTTCCTGGAAAGAAAGCACACGAGTTGTTGTGGGTGGGCAGACAGCTTATTTACTTAGGTAAATGCCTTTTGAAAATTGTTCTATCTATGAAGTAGGGCAATAGAAGTCCCTTTTAGTATCTGTAAAATGCCATAGTGTGTTGACTGAGGTGTGAACAAGCATATTTAGTTTTTTTGTCTTGGTTCAAACTTGCATTACAACGGATGTTTGCCCAATGTGCTTCCTCTGCCATAGTCTAGAAACTGGTAGCCTAAGGAGAAAAGGATTAATGATGATCATGCATGTTGATGAAGTTGATAATTTAATGTGCAATTCAGAGTGAGGACCGCCTTAAAAGCCCACCTAAATGGGGTTTATTCAATTTTCTCAAGTTACACAGGACTTTTAAATCACAATTTTTTAAAATTTAAGATGTGACTATCTTTAACAATGGTCTACCAGGAATTTTTCTAAGTCCCACATTTTATTGTTTTGAGACCTGTGGGCCAGATTTTAGTATCTATGCGCGGGTGTAGATTTGTGCGCGCAATCTTACGTGCACAAATCTATGCCCGATTTTATAACATGCACATTCAGCTGCGTGCATGTTATAAATCCGGGATCGAAGCGCACAAGGGGGTGCACACTTGGGCACCTTGCATGCGCCAAGTCCTAGGGGAGCCCCGATGGCTTTCCCCGTTTCCTCTGAGGCTGCTCCGAAATTGGAGCGGCCTTGGAGGGAACTTTCCTTCCGCTCCCCCCACCTTCCCCTCCCTTCCCCTATCTAACCCATCCCCCAGCCCTACCTAAATCCTCCCCTACCTTTGTTTTTGTATTTACGCCTGCCTCTGACAGGCATAATGTACGCGCTGGCCAGCTGCCGGTGCGCAATCCCCCGGCATGGCTGCTATGCTGGAGGCCTCGGTCCCACCCCCAGACCGCCGCCTCGCCCATGCCCCCACCACCTTCCCGCCCCTTTTTCAAAGCCCGGGACATATGTGCATCCCGGGGTTTGTGCGCGTCGCCTGGACTATGCAAAATAGGCTCGATGCGAGCAGGGTTTTTAAAATCTGCCCCTATGTGTTTAAACCTTTTTCCTTTCCATTTTTTGCAATATTTTATTTTTATTTATTTATTTATTTGTTTTTCTATACCGACATTCGATCGGAGATATCACATCGGTTTACAGTAAACAAGGGTTGAAATAAGACTAAGGCATCCTATTTCTTACAATGAAACTTAGAAACAATATTGGAGCTATAGGGGTAGAGGTAATACAAAATGAAATTGGGGACAAACTTCTTACAATGAACTTTAGAAACTATATTGGCACTATGGGGTAAAGGTAAAACACAGGAAAATTGGGGACAAAAAGAGTAGCTTGGATGTTATAGTACATTGGGAATTTGACGAATATGTTGAGTGAGGAAATAACATCTTGGGGGTGAGGAGGGCGTGGTAATGTAAACTGATGGACGTTTGGGGAAGGGGAGTAGGAGGGTGGTTAAAAAAGATTCTCTTTTCTATATTAAACATATAATGAGATTGATGTGTTATTCACTTCTAATATGTAAAAATAAAGTTCTGCGAATTATAACTTTTTGCTGGACTAACCTAATACACATTTGCGACTGCTATGAACTGTTAAATTCTCATCAGCCCAATGGAAACTGAGATAAGGATGATGTTTTTGGAACACTGATGTAAATTGCTGGTTTGAATACTTACAATGTTCATTAAAAAAAAGAAACAGAGAGAATGATAGTTGAGCTTTACAAAGTTGTAGAAGAAAAAAATATTAATTGAAGGTTTTTGAGAGGTACAAGATAGGTTGATGTAACACACTAATAGGTCTATGCACTAAAGCTTAGTATGCTATGCTTAGTTTACATATTAAACTGATCCGCAATACACTGATAAGCACTAAAATGAGCAGTGATGTGTATTTGTTTTCTTTCAATGTATTACTTTATTTGTGGATATATTTTACATGCATAAAATTGTAATTCAGCTCATAAAATCATTTTATGCATGTAACAAAACAAAACAAAAAAGTGACAAAAAGAAAATGAGAATAAAATTAAACAAAACAAATACAGTTTTTCCTGTACATGTTCCAAAAAATGAGGGCATTCTCAAGTGGAAATTAAGCAATTTCATATGTAAATGAGGCTTTGGTGGGGGAGAAGAGAATGTGAAATAATGAGGTATGCTACATTAAAAAAAAATTACTGACTACATAGATAGACATGGTTAAATGAAGGAAAGTCAATAGGATTTTTGCAAAGGGAAGTCTTGTCTTGCCAATTTATGAGATTTTTTTTTTGGATGGTATAAATAAACATGAGGATAAAAATGAGCTGGTTGAATTTGTGTATTTGAATTTTTAGAAGGCATTTGATAAATTCCCTCATGAGAGACTCCTCAGGAAATTGGTAGGCCATGGGCTTGAAGGCAGTATCCTATTGTTGCGTGATAACTGGATAAAAGACAGGAAAGAGAGGGTAGGATTAAATGGTTAATTTTCCAAATGGAAAAAGGTTATTAGTGGAGTGCTCTAAGGGTCTGTATTGGGATCTGTGCAATTTAGTATATTCATAAATAATCTGGAGAAAGGAATGATGAGCAAGGTGACCAAATTTGCAGATGACACAAAATTGTTTCAAGTCATTAAAACAGCAGCAGATTGTGGAAAAACAGCAGAAGGACTTTGTGATACTAAGAGACTGATTTTCTGAATGAGAGATGCAATTTAATATGGATAAGTAAAAGTAGTACACATAAGGAAAAAATAATCTCAACTACAGGTGCTTGATGCTGGACTTCATGTTAGGAGTCACCACCCAGGAAAACAACCTCAGAGTCCTTGTGGTCAATACCTTGAACTTTTCAGCTCAGTGTGCGACGGTGAGACCACACCTTGAATTCTGGTTGTCACATATCAAAAAAGATATAGTTGCTCTGGAGAAATTGCAGAGAAGGATAACCAAAATGATAAGGGGTATGAAATGGCTCCCCTATGAGGAAATGCTAAAGAGGTTAGGGCTGTTCAATTTGTAGAAAAGATGACTGAGGGAGGATATGATAGAGGTCTACAAAATCATGAAAGGACTTGAACAGCTTAATTTAAATCGGTTATTTACTCTCTCAGATAATAGAAGGATTAGGGAGCACTCCATGAAGTTAGCATGTAGCTCATTTTAAACAAATTGAAGAAAATTCTTTTTCACCCAGTGCACTGTCAAGCTCTGGAATTCATCGCCAGAGGATGTGGTCATGGCAGTTAGTATAACTGGGTTTAAAAAAGGTTTGGATAAGTTCCTAGAGGAAAAATCCATAAACTGCTATTACTCAGTATGGAATAGTAGCTTGTGATTTATTTAATGTTTGGGTACTTACCAGGTACTTGTGACTTGGATTAGCCCCTCCTGGAAACAAGTTGCTGGGCTTGGTGGACCCTTGGTCTGAGCCAGTATGGCATATCTTATGTTCTTATGGTAGTCAAACAAGTAAATAAAATAGAATGTTAGGAATTGTTCAGAAAGGAACAAAACTGAGAATATTATACCTTTGTATAAATCCAATGCATGACTGCACTTTGAGTACTGTGTGCAGTTCTGGTCGCCCCATCTCAAAAAAGACATAGCAGACATGAAAAAGGTACAGAGAAGGGCGACAAAAATGATAAAGGGGAAGGAAAAGCTCCCTTATAGAGAAAAGCTAAACAGATTAAGACTCTTTAGCTTGGAAAAGAAATGACTGAGAGGTGATATGATGGAAATTTATAAAATCATGAATGGAGTGGAATGAGTAAATAGGGAACTGTTAATTACCCTTTCAAACAACATTAGAACTTGAGGACATGCCATGAAACTAGCACCAAGCAGATTTAAAACAAACTAAAGGAAGCATTTTTTCACTCAGCACACAATCAAGTTATGAAATCTGTTGCTGGAGGATGTGGTGAAGGCAACTAACATAGTAGAGTTCAAAAGAAGATTGGGCAAGTTCCTGAAGGAAATGTTCATAAACTCTTATGAGCTAGGCAGACTTGGGAAAAACCAGCACTTATCCTTGGGGTTGAGATACAAGAAACAGATCAAATATTGGTGATCTTCCATGTGACCCAGACTGGCCACTGTCAGAGATAGAATGCTGGGTTTGATGGACTTTGGTCTGATCCAGCAGAACATATATTTTTATGACTATTTTAAACATGCTTTCTAATGCAAAATTAACACCTGTCTCAAGCATTTGTGCTGCATTTCAAAAATCCCTGTGCCATCCAGTTCAAAGTCAAATGATTAATTAACATCATATTTTCCTAATGTTCACTGTTACCAAAATCCTCTTATGTTTTTTATGTATAATGTTTCTGATTTTTTGTATTATGTTGTTTCAAATGTAAACAGGACTGAAGGCCAACACTAATACTTCGGTATATAAAAACAAACAAATAAATAATTAAACAAATAAACAAACATGGGTGATTTCATCTTCTTCCCTGCTCCTGATTGCATGCAGCACCTCTCAACCCCACTCCTGAGGACAGACACTATATGGCACACCTGCACACCTTAGCAAATCTCCCCGGCGAGGCCAGCCTCCCTCTTGTCAGATCTACCTCACTCAGAGACCACCTGACCAAAAGCATCCACGCAGTAGACTCACGTCCAAATGGAAGGTACCCTCCCCCCCAAAAAAAAACAAGAACCCCACCCCAGAAGCCTCCACCAGAGGTACTCTGAAGTTCTCCTCCCCTCAAGCTTATCTCTTCTTTCAGCAAAGAATAAGGCAAAAGAGATCTCTGCTCCCTCTTGCTTCACTAGATGTTCATGAAAAAGATGCCAGCTGAATTCATGATGTATAATTCATGATACAGTGCAATGTCAGCCAGACCTATTATGATGATTATCATCAGGTAGGGTACAAAGAATTAAAGTTCTCTCCTGCCTTGTTCTATGCAGAAACACTGAAAGAAGGGGGTAACCCAGCAGAGACTTAGGTGGTCTTCTCAGAGAGAATTTGAAAGAGCTTGCCTGTCTAAAAAATGTTGCAAAAGGGTGATACTCCTCTGGGAAGGGAGCAATCCTCTGCCATACAGGATTAGTTTGCTAAGTGAATTAATTCATAAGAACATAAGAACATGCCATATTGAATCAGACCAAAAGTCCATCAAGCCCAGCATCCTGTTTCCAACAGTGGCCAATCCAGGTTATAATTACCTAGCTATGTGCAGCAGGGACGGATTTGTCCCATTCGGTATTCATATTTGTGGGGAGCCAAATCCGTTGCATCCGTTCTCAGGGGACCCAGATCCATTCATTAGTTACATATGTATTTGTTTCCTAAAAAAAACCCCATCCCAACCCTTTAAATTTAATTAACTACAACCCCCCACTCTCCTGACCCCCCAAAACTTACCAAAGGTCCCTGGTGGTCCAGCGAGGGTCCTGCCTCGATCTCCTGTACTCTGGCTGTCGGCTGCCGGTATTCAAAATGGCGCCGATAGCCTTTGCCCTCACTATGTCACAGGGGCTACCGGTGTCATTGGTCGGCCCCTGTCACATGGTAGGAGCAATGGACGGCTGGCACCATCTTATGCTGTTACCATGTGACAGGGGCCGACCAATGCTACCGGTAGCCCCTGTGACATAGTGAGGGAAAAGGCTATCGGCACCATTTTGAATACCGGCAGCCAACAGCCCGAGTGCAGGAGAACCGGAAGGAACCCCACTGGACCACCAGGGACTTTTGGTAAGTCTTGGGGGGGGGGGGTCAGGAGGGTGGGGGGGGGGGGTTATTCGTTAGATATGTTGTATTCTTGGGGGGTTCGCCATATGTTTCATGACCCCACAAATACAACGAATAGGGACATATACGTTGCGGATTCCCAATATGTCGAAAACAAATGCACACCCCTACAATTACCTGGCAAGTACCCAATCACTAAGTAGATCCCATGCTACTGATGCCAGTAATAGCAGTGACCATTCTCTAAGACAGCTTGATTAATAGCAGTTAATGGACTTCTTCTCCAAGAACATATCCAAATCTTTTTTAAACGCAGCTACACTAACTGCACTAACCACATCCTCTGGCAACAAATTCCAGAGCTTAATTGTGCACTGAGTGAAAAAGAATTTGCTCTGATTAGTTTTAAATGTGCTACTTATTAATTCATGGTGTGCCCCCTGGTCCTTCTATTATCCAAAAGAGTAAATAACTGATTCACATTTACCCGTTCTAGACCCCTCATGATTTTAAACACCTCTATCATATCCTCCCTCAGCCGTCTCTTCTCCAGGCTGAACAGCCCTAACCTCTTTAGCCTTTCCTCATAGGGGAGCTGTTCCACCTCATTTATCATTTTGGTCACCCTTCTCTGTACCTTCTCCATTTCAACTATATCTTTTTTGAGATGCGGCAACCAGAATTGTATACAATACTCAGCGTATGGTCTCACCATGGAGCAATACAGAGGTATTATGACATTTTCTGTTTTATTCACCATTCCCTTCCTAATAATTCCTAACATTCTGTTTGCTTTTTTGACTGCTGCAGCACACTGAGCTGAGTTCAATGTATTATTCACTACAATGCCTAGACCTTATTCCTGGATGGTAGCTCCTAATATGGAAACTAACATTGTGTAACTACAGCATGGATCATTTTTCCCTATATGCATCAGCTTGTAGTTGTCTACACTAAATTTCATCTGCCATTTGGATTTCCAATCTTCCAGTCTTGCAAGGTTCTCCTGCAATCTATCACATTCCACTTGAGATTTAACTACTGTGCATAATTTTGTGTCATCTGCAAATTTGATCACCTCACCTATAGTACCTCCTTCCAGATCATTTATAAATATTTTAAAAGCACCAGTCCAAGTACAGATCCCTGAGGCTCCCCGCTGTTTACCCTTTGCCACTGAGAAAATTGACTATTTAATACTACTCTCTATTTCATGTCTTTTAACCTGTTTGCAATCCACAAAAGGACACTGCCTCCTATCCAATGACTTTTTAGTTTCCTTAGAAGCCTCTCATGAAGGACTTTGTCAAATGCCTTCTGAAAATCCAAATATACTACATTTACCAGTTCACCTTTATCCACATGTTTATTAACTAGAGATGTGAATCGGAACCGGAGTCTGATCGGTTCCGGTTCAGATTCAAATATTAAAATTTTTATCATCCGGCTCGATTTTTTTTTTGTTATCGGCTGCACCCGATCCGATAACAAAAAAACCCTCCCCCACCCTCCCGAACCCCCAAAAACATTTTAAAATTACCTGGTGGTCCAGTGGGGGCACGGGGAGTGATCTCCCGCTCTCGGGCCAAAGGATGCGTTAATAAAAATGGTGCTGATGGCCCTTTGCCCTTACCATGTGACAGGGAATCCGTGCCATTGGCCGGCCCCTGTCACATGCTGGAGCACTGGATGGCCGGCGCCATTTTTAAAGATGGCCGGCCATCCAGTGCTCCTACCATGTGACAGGGGCCGGCCAATGGCACGGCTTCCCTGTCACATGGTAAGGGCAAAGGGCCATCAGCGCCATTTTTATTAGTGGAAGCCGATGTCCCGAGTGGGAGATCACTGCCCGCACCCCCACTGGACCACCAGGTAATTTTAAAATGTTTTGGGGGGGTCGGGAGGGTGGGGGAGGATAAGGGGTAAGTTTTAAAGAGTCAGGTGGGTTTTTTTTTTATCGGGCCATCGGCGCCATTTTTATTAGTGGCAGCCAAAATGGCGCTGATGGCCCGAGAGCAGGAGATCGCGCAGGGACCCCAATACCCCCCCCCCCCCCCGCTGGACCACCAGGTAACTTAAAACATTTTGGGGGGGTTCGGGAGGTTAAGGGATTCGTTTTAAAAGGTCAGGGTGGGTTTAGGGGTTGTTTTGGTGTGCCGGTTTTCCCGCCCTCCCCCCAAATAACTCCCATACCCAATTAACGATTTTTCACGATAAATCGGGGGAATTTGTATTGTATCGTGCACTCTAACGATTTTTGACGATTTAAAAAATATCAGACGATTTTTTTAAATCGTCAAAAAATGATTCACATCCCTATTATTAACCCCTTCAAAAAAATAAAGCAGATTTGTGAGGCAAGATTTCCCTTGGGTAAATCCATGCTGTGCTCCATTAGACCATGTCTTTTTATAAGTGCTGTGATTTTGAACTTTAGAATAGTTTCCACTATTTTCCCTGGCACTGAAGTCAAGCTCACTGGTCTATAGAGATGTGAATCATGTGATCGATCGTCTTAACAATCGATTTCGGCTGGGAGGGGAGGGAATCTTATCGTCGCGGTTTTGTTTTTTAAAATATCGTGTAAATCGTAAATCGGGGGAGGGCAGGAAAACCGGCACACTAAAACATCCCTAAAACCCACCCCGACCCTTTAAAATAAATCCCCCACCCTCTCGAACCCCCCCCCCCAAAATGCCTTAAATTACCTGGGGTCCAGAGGGAGGGTCCCGGTGTGATCTTTTACTCTCGGACCTCAGGTGCGTTGTAGAAATGGCGCTGGCGCTACCTTTGCCCTGTCATATGACAGCAGGGCAAAGGTAGCGCCGGCGCCACTTTGTTTTTTGTCCCCCGACGTCAGGAGCGTAGGAGATCGCTCCCGGACCCCCGCTGGACCCCCAGGGACTTTTGGCCGGCTTGGGGGGGCCTCCTGACCCCCACAAGACTTGCCAAAAGTCCAGCGGGGGTCCGGAACGACCTCCTAAACTCGAATCGTTTTGCCGTACAGCAAAATGGTGCCGACCATGCCGTACGTTCGGCGCCATTTTGCTGTACGGCAAAACGATTCGAGTTTAGGAGGTCATTCCCGGACCCCCACTGGACTTTTGGCAAGTCTTGTGGGGGTCAGGAGGCCCCCCCAAGCTGGCCAAAAGTCCCTGGGGGTCCAGCGGGGGTCCGGGAGCGATCTCCTGGACGCGTGACGTCGGGAGCTAGGAATCAAAATGGCGCCGGCGCTACCTTTGCCCTGTCACATGATAAGGGCAAAGGGCCACCAGCGCCATTTCTCTTCACAGCAGCCGTGGGCAGAGAGCAGGACATTGCGCCGGGATCATCGCGCCGGGACCCCAGGTCATTTAAAACATTCTGGGGGGGTTCGGGAGGGTGGGGGGTTTGTTTTAAAGGTTTGGGGTGGGTGTTAGGGTTTTTTTGGTGTGTCGGTTTTCCCACCCCCTATTTAACGATACAATACAAATGCCCCTGACGATAAATCGTGGGCATTTGTATTGTATCGTGCACTCTAACGATTTTGGACGATTTTAAAATTATCTGACGATAATTTTAATCGTTCAAAAACGATTCACAACCCTACTGGTCTATAATTTCCTGGATCGCCCCGGGAGCCACCCTCCAGTCTTCAGGTAAAATGGATGATTTTAATGATAGGTTACAAATTTTAACTAATAGATCTGACATTTCATTTCTGAGTTTCTTCAGAACCCTAGGATGCATACCATCCAGTCCAGGTGACTTGCTACTCTTTAGTTTGTCAATCTGGCCTACTACATCTTCCAGGTTCACAGTGATTTGGTTCAGTTCCTCTGAATCATCACCCTTGAAAACCATCTCTGGAACTGGTTTCTCCCCAACATCCTCATTAGTAAACACAGAAACAAATAATTCATTTAGTTTTTCTGCAATGGCCTTATCTTCCCCTAAGAACCCCTTTAACCCCTTGGTCATCTAGCGGTCCAACTGACTCCCTGGTCCTTTCACATTGGGACAGAATAAGCGCAGCCTAACACATAACTGGCACAAGAATGGTTCATATGAATCATGAAATCAAGCTTCAGTTTAAAGAAATCAAGTAGGCAAGAAGAAAAGGAGCAACTGAAGGGCACTGAATCATGCAGCAGTGCCATGATCTCCCATAAAATTCTCTCCTTTGCTAGAAAAAATGAGGGAGAGACAGAGTGTGGTAAGCTTCCTGCAGAGCTGCTGTCAAAGGATGGGTAAGGCAAATCTTACTTTATAAGAAAAGAGAGGTTCATCCTTACTTTAGGAGGGGTGTAAGAAATACCTTTCCCTGTTAAAGTGCATTAGATAAACCCTGGCTAGGTACTCTTATTTTGGTAATAGGAAGCTCTGCAGGATTCTTATACTTTCTTAAAAGTTTTCCTATATTTATAAGCCTTATGTGTTCACTATGGCCTGGATTCATCATTCATCGCTGAATGATGAATCCAGCAAAAATGGGGGGCAGGCAGGCGAAGGGGGGCAGGCCTGCAAAAGCTCGCAGCCTTCTCACCACCTCGGTGTGCCGGCTTCTGGCTTTCCACCGAATAGCGCCTACGTAAAAGGTGGTGCTATTCGGCATGCTACTGCCAACGATAACGTTGGTAATGTTATCGCCAGCAGCGAGGACACTGCCAACTCCACCCCTCCCCCTCCCCTCCCCCTAATTTGCATGCTATTGCAGATGAAAAGGGCCTTTTCGCATGCGATAGAGGCTTCGATAGAGCCGTATCACGTGCGATAAGCCTTTGATAAATGACCCCATATGATTCAAAGCCCAGTGCTTACTAGTGCTTTCCCAAACTGTTGTCTCTGAGAGCCAAGTTATTCCACTGGGTTCAATGCTGAATGATGTTTCTGTAAGCTATGCCATCACAAAATGTAAAACCTTATCTAAGAACCAGAAAACATGTTTATTTCAAGGCTGGGAGTCTGACTGATTGTATTTCCCCAAGTTTTGTCTTCCAATAAATGCTGCCTTGATTGGTTATGTTCTTGAGATCATCAGTCCTTTGGATTCCTCACATACAGAATGGGAAATTTCAGCATGCAGAATGCATGTGCTGCCCTTTTAGGTTTAGCAAGCACATCACTAAAATGCCTCTTTTTAATTAGTGCATAAAAATAATTGTGCATCACCTGTTAAGTGCTGTTTTAGCAGGTATGTATATTTTTAGCCTTTTTTTAGTATGGGTTTTAGTGCATAAGCCTCTAAATATGCACTCATTAGACTATTTTAAGAAAGATAGCTGGGGATTTTCCCTCTTTATCACCTCACTTATTTTTGCTGTGAAACAAGCTAAAAGGTATTCAAGCATGTGGCCCAAACGATTAAATATCAGCTCATCCAACACAATGAAATACAGCACACTGATGCAGCATAAAAACAGAGTGAATGATTAAAAAGAGAGAGAGAGAGAGGGAGGGGGAGAGAGAGAGAGAGAGAGAAATCACACTAAAGCCAAATCCTAGGAAGTCAGGAAGTCTCCCTGATGCAATGAAGGTTTAAGGACACATTTATGATTTACCCTTTGACAGGTTGACATCCCTATGAGTACAACACTCAAAATCTCATTTCAGCAGCCTTAAGTGGCATGGCATTTTCCTGATTTACTGTCATTTTATGGCTCTCGGAAATGGACACAGAAAGAACATCTGTCATTAGCAATAAATTAACTTCAGAAATGTCTGGTCTATGCAGATTCTTATTCAAAACTTTCAAAATCAATAAAATAAAATAATTAAAACAGGATTTTATTTCCAATCAGGGTTGCTAATTGAATAGGGATGCCAATCCTGGTGGTTGAATGCTGCATTCTTAGTAAACCTGAAAACGTGAACTGAGCAGCGCAACAAAATATGAATTACATTTAGTGCAATGGTTCAGAAAACAAAGCCAATCTACTATGACTATTTTTGGAAATCAAACTGTTTAAATCAGAATTCCCAATTTGTTTATGGATTCCCCAAAATTATGTTAAAAATCACTATCTGTAAACATACCAAATAATTCTTGACTTTTCTCACAATAAAAACTTGATATAGATTCATAGGTAAGAAACATAAGATATGCCATACTGAGCATATCTAAGGGTCCATCAAGAGCAGCATCCTGTGTCCAACAGTGGCCTATCCAAGTAACAGTACCTGGCAAGTACCTAAACATTAAATAGATCCCATGCTAATGCCAGCAACAAGCAGTGTCTATTCCCTAAGTCAACCTGGTTAATAGCTGTTTATGGACTTCTCACTAACTTCCTTAACCACATCCTCTGGCAATGAATTCCAGAGATTAATTTTGCACTGAATGAAAAAGATCTTATTTAAGAAATTAATGATAGTAGAGTAGAACATGCAATATACTGTAACTATTAATATGGCCCATTTAGTTATTTTTTATAATGCACACTATTTAAGTCTCTGAATAAGCCTTCTTCCTTTAAATGTTTACTTCAGAACTACACTATTTATATTGAGATTGTGCCGTTCTTTTTAATGTATATTGTACATTAGTTTATTAATTGTAAGTCAGAGTAAAGCATTGCTTTGTTTTCTATACTTTTCACTTCACAAAGTTCAAACATGGCAGTTAATGGATGGTTAGAAATTAGAAGGCACTTTTTTATGTGCTAATATGTACTTAAATCCAAACACATTAATTCTGCTTCTATTTACAAAAGATCATTATGGGGTGTTATCATTGGAAAACTAAGAATTCAAAACACCTTATAATGATTTGAAGATCAGATTTAATTTAACTTTTTGTTATGGCAATGCCCCAGCTTGCTGCTCAGTGGCACAAATACGCTGTTTTACATATCATACAAAAAACAGACTCAGCCTGGATAAAACTTATGATAGAAAATGCTAACTTTAATATGTTTTGAGTGAATTTCTTTTGAAAAAGTGGGTAAGGAGTAGAGAAGCAGCCTAGTGGTAGGGCAGCAAACCAGAGAAGTCAGGGTACGAATCCTGATGTGGCTCTTTTTAGGTCTAGGCAAGCCACTTCACCCTCTATTGTCTCAAGTACAAACTTAGGGCCTCATTTTCCATCCGGATCGCATGTGATAAGGGACTTTTCGCGTGCGATACCAAAATGGGGGCGGAGTCGGCCCCTGAAGAGGAGGAGTCGGGGTGTCACCGGGTCCGACTCCGCAAAGACACCGCGGATGACAAAAAGGTAAGGCCCGTTTCGCGTCCGGGTTCGCGCCAAATAGCTACACCTTCTATGGTGGCGCTATTGGGTGTGAAACCGGCAGCGATCGCACCGCAACGGTGCGATCGCTGCCGGCTAGCACAGGCCCTCCCCCTGTTTCGGCCCCCCGCCCCTCATTCCCTAAAGTATCGCAGGCCTGCAATACTTTAGAAAATGAGGCCCTTAGAGGTGAAATTTCAAAGGAGTTATGCATGTAAAATTACATATGCACACAAAAGTAGCTTTTGCTCGCGTATATGCTATTTTATAAACATAAATTTTGGTTTTGCGTGCACATTTACCTGTTCAGAAAAGGGGTAGTCTAGCAGTATTCTGGGGTCGGGTCAAGAGGAAAGCATATAAGTTGCTAATTTATAAGTGATTTCTGAAAATACATTAAGCAACTTATTCTCACATTTGCTAATTATCTAGCGCAATTGATATCAAACATTTGTTATCTGCTATTGTTCGGTGGGAGGTCTGGGTGAACTAGGAGGGACTCAATAACCTGGAGAAGTTCAGGTATCAACAAACAGGTGATTTAAATTATGTTTGTATGTTTTAAAATATATCTACCTCCCTGTATACATTGGGGTTTTACGTCAGCAAATTATATGTGCGCGTGCTTATAAAATAGGTAGAAAAAGTACCTGCTTTCAATTCATTGTTAATATTCACGAGTAATCAGACATATGCATATTTTATAATCTGCGAGGACCAGATCCACGCAGGTTATAAGATGCTGTAGCAGATCTTCATGCGGCCATACACACACACATATATAGGACTATATGGAGTTCTTTGAAAGTTATCCGCTAAAAGGTGAATTTTAAAAGCCTGGCACACACATCAACTGGGGGGATGCATGCACAAATTGGCCTGGCACACGTTGGCCACATTTTAAAAGATTCCCATTAACGGCTATTAATCAAGTTTACTTAGGGAATAGCCACTGCTATTAATTGCATCAGCAGCATGGGATCTTCTTAGTGTTTGGGTACTTGCCAGGTTCTTATGGCCTGGATTGGCCTCTGTTGGAAACAGGATGCTGGGCTTGATGGACCCTTGGTCTGACCCAGCATGGCAATTTCTTATGTTCTTATGCACATATCTCCCATTTCATGCACATGTTTAACATTTTCAGAAAGGGGTGGGTAGGAGCGTGGTCTGGGCAGGGCCTGGGTATTTCAGTGCATGGACAAGAGATGTGCACGTAAATACTTACACACCTGGGCACGCACCAAGGTCCAATGGCACGTACTGTAAGTTTGCTTCTGCTAGGGACGAGGTATAAGTAAAAAATAAACAGAAAGGGCCATTCCTGAGGGGTTTAAAGGGTCTGGGGTAACTAGTGGGAGTGCAGACTATCAAACCAGGTGAGTTGGGATGACCTAGCTGTTAGTTGGGTGAACTGGCGGATGAACTGCTGAAACATGCAATGGCATGGACGCACGCCCTTTTTAAATTCCCCCAACTTATGCAGTAGAAGCAGGATTTACATGCACAGGCACATGCACACTTAATACTGGGTGAACATATGCACGTGGTCAAGCTATTTTATAACATGTTCACAAGTTATAAAATGGCTGCAAATCTGGGTGCTCACCAGTTTGAAAGTTACCGTCCTGGATTGTAAGCCCTCTGTGATTAGAGAAAGAACCTTTTAATTTTACATTTCCACCTTTGCTCTTCCTCCTTCATACCTGAGAAAAGTTGTGTCTCCTCATTTTATCTCTTTAGCAATCCTTTCTTCCATTCAAGCCCTTGCCATCCTGATTTATTTCTTCTTCTCTTTTAGCTTCATGAGATATTCTTCTCTTTTTGAGATCCTTTGTATTTTTGAATGTTCATCTTTTTTGCTTTTTTTTTTTTTTTTAGCCACCTCTGTGTTCCTCTATTTTTATTTTTGTTTCTTACAAAAAGATTTGTTGCCACTAGTTAGCTCCTTTTAGTTTGGCCCACTTTTGTTTAATTTATTTATTTTTATTTTAAAAGTTTTTATTAATACCTCCCCCCACCAAAGCTACTCCAATTCACTTAGGGCATCTACCTAGACGCTGGTGCTAATGTTTCCATCTGTAAATACCAGATCCAGTATTGCCCCATCCCTTGTGGATTCCATCACCATTTGTTGGAACAAAATCCCTTGAAATGCATCCACAATTTCTCTAATTCTTACAGATTCTGCAGAAGAAATACTGCAATTCACATCCAGCAGGTTAAAATCTACAACCTGAACAACTCTCCCTTCTTTACCATCTTTTGGATGTTTTTGGACAGATCTCTGTCCAGTTCTTCTGCCTGAGTCAGAGGCCTGTAGACCAGATCAATGTAAATGGAAGTGTCATTGTCTGTATTAAGGACAGTCCACAGAGCTTTCACCTTTCCCTATGCTTCCTGCATTTCTGTTGCTTGCATATTATTTTTGGCATAAAGATCTACCCCTCCCGCTTTTCTGTAATCTCAATCCTTTCTGAACAGATTATAGCCCTGTATGGCCATATCTCATTCAAAAGACTCACTGAACCATGTCTGTAATAACAACAATATCCAATTCTGCCTTCACCATTAGTATCTGCAGACCTAGAATTTTATTGACCAGACTATAAACATTTTTTGCTCATAGCTTTCCCACTGTTCCTTCTGGTCTTCTTTTAGTCCCTTTTACTGTAGACTAGTCTACTGAGTTGATTTATTTGTTATTTTCTCCACCCACTACATTTTTGGGGCAACATTCTAAATCTATTGGTTTTCTTCTGCCACTTCTATCCTCTGATTTAAATGGCTGATGACATACAATCTTAAATTCTCATTTAAGATTTTTTTTATTGCCTCAGAAAGATGTCCATGTCTATAGCATTATCGTCATGAAATCTGATACTAAAAGGTCAAAATATTTGAGCCTGCTCAATTCTTGGAAGGAAAATGTGTTAATACTGTATATCCAAGGGACACAAATTACTACAAAGGATGGTATTGGTAGTTCAATAATGGGAAACATAGTTGGTGTTGTTTTATGAACCTTGTAGCTGCTAAAGGTGCTGATTCTTAGATGGCACATCACACTAATGTCCTGCCTCATATGGATTTAAAGGTCACAGAAGTATAAAGAGATATTTCAAACTAACCACTTCTCCAAGATGTTAGGGCTTAACCTATGACAAAAGAATATATGTTCCTCAACAGTAGCACTTTTACCCAATATATAGCCTATCTGGTGTCACATGTTCCTCCCAGCAGCTCCAAATATAGGCTCGACATTGATTAGAGTACTGCGGGTGCATAATGCCTAGAAGAAAGTCCTGATTTTGAGAAGAAAAATAGCTTTTCATTTATTTTCTCCTTTTAGGGGGTTGTAAAGGAGTGTATGTTAAGCCCTTCTTAAAGTTCAGGACCAGGCATTAAGTCTTGTCTACCTTAAGATAGCCACAAGGGGATCCTGGTTAGAGAGTGTTCCCCTGAGGAGAGAGATAAGACACTGAGGCTCAGAGAGAAAGGGAGGCCCAAGACAAGACTAGGAGAAAGCAAGAACTTTGTTAAATGACTTCTGTGAGTCAACTGTAGTATTTCTGTTGCCAGTAGAGATGTATTTCATTTTTTTTTCATTTCATGGTTTGGTTCAGGTCCCCATGGGTAATTTTGGTTTTTCCATGGTTCAGAGTTTTTTTCATGGTTCTGGTAACATTTTAAAGTTAGCGCACACTAAAGTGAGTTAGTGCGCACTAACACACAAAAGGAATTTTTTCATAAATTTAAAAAAAAATTCTTTTTTTTTTTGAGTGCTCACGAACCATGACGAATTAGATAATTTCGTTGAAATTGTCTAATTCATTTAAAATGAATGCACATCTCTAGTTGTCAGCACTGTTGAGGTAAACAGGCTTATGAATTTGTTAACTTTTGATTGTAGTTAATACAAATAGCAAACGGATAGCCAAAGTCCAGACTGAATCTGTCCTCTGGTAAAGCCAAAGATTGCTCACAATGTCACAGGGTGAATAGTGCTTGTCTACTATAATTACTTATCAGTTCTAGAGTGCTACTCAATGTAATGCAGTGTGGTATTAAAACATATAAGAGACAGTCCCTGCTTAGTAGAGATTACAATCTAATAGTACACATAAACATAAAATATGCCATACTGGGTCAGACCAAGAGTCCAACAAGTCCAGTATCCTGTTTCCAACAGCGGCCAATCCAAATCACAAGTATCTGACAAGTACCTAAACATTAAATAGATCTCAAGTTACTATTCCTTATATTTTCCTCTAGGAACTTATCCAAACCTTTTTTAAATCCAGTTTGCTCTAACTGCCATAACTACATCCTCTGACAATAAATTCGAGAGCTTAGCTATGCGCTGAGTGAAAAATAATTTTCTTTGCTTTGTTGTAAATGAGCTACTTGCTAACTTCATGGAGTGCCCCCTAGTCCTTCTATTTGAGAGAGTAAATAACTGTATTACATTAACCTGTTCAGTCCTTTCATAATGTTGTAGACCTCTATCACATCCCCCTCAGTCGTCTCTTCTCCAAACTGAACAGCCATACCTTATTTAGCCTTTCCTCATAGGGGAGCCGTTTTATGCCTCTTATCATTTTGGTCGCCTTTCTCTGTACTTTCTCCAGTGCAAGTATATCTTTTTTGAGATGTGGCGACCAGAACTGCACACAGTATTCAAGGTGAAGTCTCACCATGGAACAAAACAGAGGCATTATGACATGCACTGTTTTATTTGCCATTCTCTTTCTAATAATTCCTCACATTCTGTTTGCTTTTTTGACCACCACAGCACAATGAGCTGACAATTTCAATGTATTATCTGCTATGATGCCTAGATCTCTTTCCTGAGTGATAACTCCTAAGATAGAACCTTACATTGTATAACTACAGAAAGGGTTATTTTTTAAAATATTAATCACCTTGCACTTGTCCCACATTAAATTTTATCTGTAATTTGGAAGCCCAATCTTCCAGTCTCACAAATTCCTCCTGCAATTTATCACAATCCACTTGAGATTTAACTACTCTGCATAATTTTGTGCCATCCGCAAATGTGATTACCTCACTTGTTGTACCTCTTTTCCAGATCATTTATAAATATATTAAAAATCACCAAATAGCCTCTTTCACCTCACCTTTTAGCCATGTTGGCAATCATTTGACTTTCCTTCCACTTTCTTAATGCAAAGAATACATCTGGACTTGCTTCTAATAGATATTTTTTAATAATGTCCACACCTGATGCACACTCTTAACCTTTGTAGCTTCACCTTTCAGTTATTTTTATCTGTTTTTCTCATTTTATCAAGTTTCCCTTTTCAAAGTTTCCTGCTAGAGGTCATGGATTTACTTACTGTCCCCCTTCAAGTCGTTAACAGTGATCATATTATGGTCACTATTGCCAAGCAGCCCCACCTCTCTCTCACCAAATCCTGCACTTCACTGAGAATTAGATCTAAATTGCTCCCTCTTTCATCAGTTCTTGAACCAATTGCTCCATAAAACTGTCATTTATTCCATCCAGGAACTTTATCTCTCTAGCATGTCCTGATGTTACATGTACCCAGTCAATATTGGGGTAACTGAAATCTCCCATTATTACTGCACTGACAATTTGGTTAACTTCCCCGAATTTCTCTTAAAATTTCACTGGCCCTCTCATCATTTTGGCCAGGTGGATGGTAGTATACTCCTATTGTGATACTCTTCCCCAACACACAAGGGATTTCTATCCACAAAGATTCAATTTTGCATTTAGTCTCTTGCAGGATCTTCATCCTGTTGGACTCTATGCCATCCTGGACATAAAGCACACACACTGCCACCAAGTTGCTCCTCTCTATCATTGCAATACAATTTGTACCTGGTATAGCACTATCCCATTGGTTATTCTCTTTCCACCATGTCTCTGAGATGCCAATTAAATCTATGTCATCATTCACTGCTATACACTCTAACTCTTTAATCTTACTTCTTAGACTTCTGGCATTAGCATACAAACATTTCAGTGTGTTTTTTTTGTTTGTATTAACATTCTACTTTTCAGGTTGGCAGGGATAAACTGGAATCTTTTAGCTCAGATGAGTCTTTAATTATAGGCACTTGGGCTACTTTTCTTTTTATTGGAATCTCTCTGTTGGGATGTGCTAACTCTAATGCTTCATTAGTATCCTTCGAATATACCTCCCTCTGAATTATGCACTGCTGAGCGACTGTCAGCTTTCCCTTTTGATTTAGTTTAGTCTGTCTATCTCCTTTTTAAAGGTTAGCGCCAGCAGCCTGGTTGCACCCCTGTTAAGGTGGAGCCCATCCCTTTGAAAAAGACCCCCTTCCCCAACAAGTTCCCAGTTCCTTACAAAACTGATCCTTCTTCCTTGCACCATCATCTCATCCACACGCATTGAGACCTCCGGAGCTCTGCCTGCCTCTGGGACTTGCGCATGGGAACAGGGAGCATTTCAGAGAATGCTACTCGTGGAGGTTCTGGATTTCAGCTTTCTACCTAAGATCCTAAATTTGGCTTCAAGAACTTCCCTCTCACATTTGGCTATGTTGGTGCCCATATGTACCATAATAGCCAGCTCTTCCTCAGCACTGTCTAAAAATCTATCTAGGTGATGCATGAGGTCTGCCACCTTCGCACCAGGTAAACATGTTACCAGAGATTCTCATGCGCCACCAGCCACCCAGCTGTCTACATTCCTAAATAATCGAATCACCAACTATGATGGCTGATCTAACTCTTCCTCCTTGGCAGTAGCCCTGGGAGACACATCCTTGGGTGCAAGAGGACAAAAATACAAGGCAAAAGAGACTTTGCTGGGTTAAATCTTTTAGTGATGATTTAATTGTCTCTATGCATTTTTTGTTTCTATATTTCAGAGGAGTTATATATTCTTGGAAATCACATTAGGAAGGAGAGAGATTAGGGGATAGGACTGAACATCAGTGCTCTTGGATTCTAACACCATGCAGTCTGTCTACTAATAGTTTACAAGACTTGTACACAAATCATTTAGCCTATTTTAGTTGCTTATATAAATTCAGTGGGGAGGAACCCCATTCGCTTTTCTAGCATGACATTGGGAATTGGGATTGAATAGCCCTGAATATGAGGTTGCTGAATTTCAGAAAATTCAACCCATATAAGGATTACAAAATGAAAAATAATTGTATGGTCATGACCAAAATTACTAAATTCAATCATATGACAAGGCTGATCTATTCAAAGAGAATTTTATTATGCTTTACATCTGGGTCTGTTGCATATTTTATTCAGTTCACTCAGTATGCTTCATGCCCAGTCTGTTACATTTTACTAAATTCAATCAGATTCAGTTTGTTATACATTTACTTAGTTGAATAAATGCCATCTGTTCTGATTTACTCAGTTTAGCAAACTTTTTAATCTATACTGTTATGCGGTTTTTCAAGTCAGAAATACATATACCTAGTCTGTTATATTTTATTTATTTCAATATGATTTATATCCATTTTGCTATATGTTCTATTAATTTTACTACATGTTATATTCATTTCATTATACATTATATTTATTTTGTCATATGTTCTGGTACATATTGCCTGTTTTTTGATGGACTATACATCTAGCATATGGTTATAAGTACTTTGGCTTTTGCTTCATCAATTTCCTTTTATGTATTATACTGTACTATATAGCAGGATATTCTTTTCAACCATCACAACAGAATAGTAAGAACTGAATTAAACCATTCCAGTTTTGGAAATATGGAATGAAATCAAACACCCTTGTCATTATTAAGTAAATGTGAATGTCATTTACTGTTAAGCAATTAGGAATAGTGAGTGAATTAATCCTTTTTTGTGTCAAATGTGAGCCAGTGTTACAACAAATACTCTTGCTGGAATAAAGTTGCACTTGTCTGTCTTCTACTTATACAGGCCTTTCATTCTACTCTAAACTTCTTGGCAGATTTTGAAGCTGAAGTACAGTAATACATAGGAAGTACTATTTTAAAGCAAAGTCAGATAAACAAATGTAAATATTAAATTCAATTCCCAGAAAAAAGAAACACTGTACTATGATACAGACTTCATTTAGCTTTCCCAATGATGCAAATGAAACATTTTCAGCAAGTTTTGAAGTGTGTTCCAAGCTGTATGAGGAGGAGTGTGTTTTGCATTTCTAAACTACTGCAAATGCTGGCAGTGCATTCAGATTTAAAACATTTAAAATAAACTGTTTCTCAACCTCACGAAACACATTTTAAATGAATTTGAAATCAGTTTCAATCAAATACAGAAAACAATTATTGAAATCAATAACAGATTTACACAACTGGTCCCAATCCGAATGTAATAAAGATCAATAGGAAACAGTTAGATCATGGACTTTGCATTCAAAAATTACAAACAGTTTATAAATACAGCAAGCATACAGGACCCACTGGATTCTTACTAAGTAATGTGCTGTTTTAGAAGGAGCATATATAGTGTAGTTAGATTAACTGAATTATTGTCGAGATTCCTCCAGGGGTGGTGTCCTAATGGATCATTCTTTAAAGGAATATAATGACCCCTAGAGCAGGGCTTCCCAAAACTGTGGGTCGGGATCCCAAATGGGGTCATACATCCTTCAGTTGGGGGTCAACAAGTGTCTCAAGTGACAGCACTCTTTAGGTGACAGCACTCTTTAGGTGACAGCAGCAGCGCATTAGTAGTGGAAGTCAGCATGGGGCCGGTAAATAAGCACACACTCATAGACTGTGCAGTGGCACAACCCCTTGCATGAGTTTCAGTAGTTGCAGGAAGCCCTGCGCAAGGAGAGATCAGGGCTGCTGCAGGGCCTGATGTGATCGACATGCGGCAGCAGTCTTGGGACCAGCCATGAAAGAAGGGGAGGGCTGTGTGTATGCCAGTGGAGATTTTCACTGCCGCCCTCCCCCTCACCAACCACTGAACCTAACCAAGAGAAAAATGTTGCCCCTGTCATCAGCCTGCTCTCTCTTCCCACTTTTAATCATCCACCTTTTGCCCAGAGCCCAAAGGAAAATGTTATCATTGACTCTTGGATGTTTGGAAGAGGGGCTATTTGAAGAAGGGAAGAGAGGCAGAGGGCTTTTTGTGTGGATAAGGTGGGGAGGGATTACTTCTGGAAAGTGAGAGAGAGGAAAGATAGATGCTCAAATGAGGGATGTAAAAGGAATAGAGATGTGAAAAAAGGGTTGGTGGGAGGAGTTGAAGCTGGAAGGTTTGAGGAGAGAGAGATGAGAGGGAGGAGGCAATGGGAGATGGCATGAGAGGGAGTGGATGACAGAGAATCAACTGGGAGATGTGAAAAGGCCTGGAGGAGGTGAGAGAGAAAGGTTGGCTGGGGAGTGAGAGATACAGAGATTGAGAGAGGGGAGGAGGTTAAGAGGACATTAGATGGAATACAGGAAGGGTGAGAAGGAGTGATTAATGGAGGGGAACTGCATCACTGCTAATTTCTTTTGGTCATCCTCTGGGCATACTTGGGAACTCTCTGGATTGGCCTAGAGACTCCAGAATTCTGAACGAATTGCCGGGTCTCCAGGCCAACACCAGATAACTTCGGGTACCCTACTGCAGAAGGCCAGAATAAAACGGATCTGGAGCAGTGCAGGCCGAAGGAAGGAGGAGTGTCAGCACCTGTGCCTCAGGAAAATGACGTGAAAAACGATATGAGCAGGAACATTGCCCTCCCCCACATGAAACAAGAAACTGCAGATGCAGGAGAACGAGCAACAACGTCAGGTCGCATGCTGAAAATAAATCAAGGGCAGAGCAGCTCGACACTGCAGGAGGAGAAGTAGTGGAGCCACATGTCCTGTGGGCCTGGGGAAAGAGGAGGCTCCTGTGGCTAATAAGAATCGAGGTAAGAAGAGAGAATGAATGCACATATGTGTGTGGAAGAGGAAGAGATTGAATGAGTGTGTGTGAGCGTATGCATTTATGGGCATATATGGAAAGAGAGAGAAGTGAGTTTTGTGTTTGTGTGTGTGCATAAAACAGGAGTGAGTGCATGTATGAGTGTGGAAGGAGAGAGTGAGTGAGTGTGTATGTATATGTCTGGAAAAGAGTGAGTATGTATGTGTGGGTGTAAAAGGGAGAGGAATGAGTACATGTATATCTGAGTGCTTGGATGTGTGTGGAACAAGGAGAGAAGTGAGTGTGCATATGCATGTAGATAAGGGAGAGAAATGAAAGAGTATGTGAGAATGAGCGAGTATGTAAGTGAGTGAACATGTGAGTGTGCTAATGTGTGAGAGAGAAAGTTTGTGCGCATGCTGCTATTGCCTCCCCCTCCTCCCTCCCGACCCTCGACAATCTAAGGGTGACACGAAATCAAAAGTTCCCAGGTATGCCTCTGGGGTTATATGAATTTTCAAGTTCCAGAATGGGGTCACATTGGATAAAAGTTTGGGAAGCCCTGCCCTAGAGTCTTCCAGAATCAAAGAGCAGGAGGAGAAGAAGAAGAGAGTAGTAAAGAACAAAAGTAGTTTTTTTCCCTATCCCCTCCATAAGTTTGCAAGATGGATTTCCCCAGTGTTGAATCTGTGGATTTTTCCTGAAAGAACAGACTACTAGCTTAGAGGAAGGGGCTAAGGAGTTGGCTTGTTTTATTTGTTTTTTCCTGACATCACTCAAGGGAAGAAAACACTATTACTTTCCATCCCATGTCTTGGAGCCACTGTCCTATGATCTAGGACCTAGTAAGGATTGAATGTTCCTCAAGTATTGGATTATAGCCCTTATCCTTAGGGGCTACTGGTCTCTTGAGGGGAAAAAAGCCCTGTTTTTCAAACCTAAGAAATTTGTGTATGAGCTGTGTTATTATGATTTTAGTGTAATTTATTTTACTATTTTTATATGTATTTTTATTTTATTGTTTTATTTAATATTTTGTGCATTGCCTTGAAAAGTTTTATTTTACAACTTGGAAAGCAATTCATATAAATAAATAAATAAATAAATAAATAAATAAATAAATAAATAAGTGTATGGAAGGGGGAGAGCTGCCAGCGAGGAGACAAGGAACCTTTAGGTGATGTCTTGGGTTGCTCATCCAGTGTAATCCTACACCAACCTTACAGAAATCTGGAGGAGAGTGTGTCTATCCAATACCACTACACAGGAGGGAAAGGAGAGAATGTGCATCCAATACAAAAAAAAGAATAAGAAGGACAGACTAGTTCAAAGCATTGGTAATCAGATACAAGGGGTGTCTCATAAAGTTAACAAACCCTCAAAGTCAGTCAATAGGAGAACTCAAATTTCACAAGTATACTCCAGGAATCCTAAGAATATGTGCTTGTGACTGCAGCATTTTGTAAACTATGGATTCAGCTCCCACTATGTTAAATCATTTGTGTTGGAGGAATTGACTTTTAAATAAATTTGTATTTGTTAAAACACCACATGCTGTATGAAGAGACTTTTCTTGAACTGTGTGAGAGTTCTAACACTAAGGGCCCTGAAGTTAAGCTTTTCTCTTGTCTTGAATGAGCCGAGGGCTATGTAGTGGACTATGTCAAGTCTCAGTAGCTCTACAGATTAACCCTCTGCTTGGTGAGGACAGTGAGGAGGTCTAGATAATAATTTAAAACAAACCCATTAGATAAAATAAGACATAAGGCAGAGGGGCATATGCCTATGTTTGTATATAGAAGTGTAACAATTCTCATAAATACTAACTTTAAATGTTTTTATTGCTATTGTGAAATATTCAACATGAAAAGGATCTTAAATTTAGCCATGCACTAATTGGATGTTAAAGCCATATTGGCAAATCAAAGTATTTCTTTTATCTCTAGAATAATTAAAACATTTCATTAGACCTGTTTTATACCTTAACTTCTGCTAGCTTGAGATTTTAAGCCTTTAGACACAAATTACATAGGAATTAAAATTGTGAGATATATTTTTTCTGTTTGAAACAAAAGTAGCATGGTTGTTGTGTTAGCCACCTTCGGCCTGGATTTATCAAAATGCGATAAGTATCGCATGTGATAGCAAAAGGGGCATGTTTTATGCAAATAGACAATTTATTGCAATTTGCACTAATACCTATGTGAAGAGCTAAGTTAGCACAAATCACATAACATTTTCACACTTTGTGATACATGCAGACCTGCATACAACCACTGGGGACCATTTTTAATGGTCCCAGGGAGCTCAGACACACAAGAGAGAGAGAGAGAGGGAGAGAGAGAGAGAGAGGGGTCGGCGCTCACAAGGCTGCACAAATCGGCAGCCTGCGTGCGCCGAGCTGTGCAGCCTGCCTCCGTTCCCTCCGAGGCCACTCCGAAATTGGAGAGGCCTTGGAGGGAACTTTCCTTCCACCCCCCCGCACCTTCCCCTCCCTTCCCTTCCTAACCCACCCCTCAGCCCTATCTAACCCCCCCCCCACCTTTGTTTGAAAAGTTACACCTGCCCGAGGCAGGCGTAACGCTGGCGAGCCACCACCCGACCCGGGTGCTGGTCTGGAGGCCTCAGCCACACCCCCGTAACGCCCCTGGCCCGGCACCACGCCCCCGACATGTCCCCCGGAATGCCCCCGAACGTCGCACCGCCCTTGACACGCCCCCGACACTCGTCCCGGGGCTTGCGCACGCCGCCGAGCCTATTCAATATAGGCTCGGCGTGCGCAGGGGGAGCTTGGGGCAGGTTTTTGAGGGGTACACCCAACGGAGCCAGTAATAATAAAAAGTAAAAAGAGAGCTGAGCAGAAGCGTGGAGCGTACCACCTTTCATCATTTGTTGCTCTCTTTGCACCTTTTCTAGTTCCACTATGTCTTTTTTTGAGATAGGAGACTAAAGCTGCATGATACTAAATGTACAGTTACACCATGGCTTGATACAGAAGCAATATGATATTTTCTGTTTTATTCTCCATTCCTTTTCAGATCATTCTTAACATTCTATTTGCATTTTCAACTGCCACTGCACACTGAGCTAAGGATTTCAATGTACTATCCACAAGAACTTCAAGGCCCTTTTCCTGAGTAGCAACTCTCAATGCAGATCCTAGTATTGTGCACCTAATTAGGATTATTTTTTTCCTAGGTGCATTATTTTCACTTTTCCACATTAAATTTGATCTATCATTCAGTTGCCCAGTATCCTATTCTCACAAGATTCCTTGCAATACTCTGCTGTTTAACAACTTTGAATAATTTTGTGTCATCTGTAAATCTGATTATCTGTTGTTCCCTTTTTCAGATCATTTATGAATATGTTAAACAGCACAGGTCCCACTACCTATCCCTGTGGTTTTCCACTAATGACCTTTCTCCATTTAAGAATCCGCCCCTGCTGACCATTTAGTCCTACCTTCTGTTTCTTGTATTTTAATTAGTTATCAGTCCACAATAGAACACTGACTCCTAACCCATGACTTTGTCATTTCCTGAAGAATCTCTCATGGTGGACTTTGTCAAGTACCTTCTGAAAATCCAAATACACTATATCAATCAGCTCAAAAAGTCTAAAACATTGGTAAGGCAAGACTTCCCTTTGCTAAAAGCATGTTGACTCTTTTCCATTAAACCATGTCTAGCTGTACAGCCAGTGATTTTGTTTTTAAGCTTTTTTTTTTCTATTATTTTGCCTAGCACTGACATCACCAAGAGCTCCATGCATATTCATTGTGGATATCCTGAAAATCAGATTGGTTCAGTGTATTCCGAGGACTGGTATGAGAACCACTGATTTAAACCAGTGAAGGCTGATATTCAGCGCTACATAGCTGGATAATTTGGGGCTTATCCAGCTAAGTGGTGGCGGCTGAATATCCAGTCCCATTCAGTGGCTGCCACTCAGCCAGATAACTACTTATCTGGGTATGTAGTAAGATGGATAAGTGATGGGTGGGATATGGACATTCCAGAGAAAAATTATTTATCTAGCTAATATAGTTGAATAAATAGTAATATATTCAAATTTATCCAGTTATGTTAGCCAGATAAGTTATATCCATTCAATAGCAGGTCTAAAGTTAGCTGGATAAGACTTATCTAGCTAACTAGCAATTTCATTGAAGATATTTAGTGTTATAGAAATGCTGCTGAATATCCCTTGTAAGTTAGCCGGATAAGTCTTATCCGGCTAACTTACTTAAACATTTATCTTTGAATATTGAGCTCTTGTTTTCTACTCTGATAACATATACTGTCATAACACTTTCCAGCTTAAGCCATTCAACATCATCACAACAATATTTAAAAGATATTGAAAATAATGTATACATTAACATTCTTAAGCATTACAAAATCAGTATTTTTTTACTTTCAAAATTCTAATAAATTGGGACTGGTCTAGAAGCTGCGCTATTTGGATGCATATTACCAAGGGCACCCTTCCTAACCCGAACAACAGGAAACCCTGGTACACCCCACAACTGAAAACCCTCAAGCAAGAGCTTAGAAGTAGGGAACTTTTATGGCAAAAAAATCCATCACGATCCAACCATGAGGCATACAAATCTCTAATGCACCACTACCGGATAACCATACTACAAACAAAAAGAGATTTTTACTCTCAGAAAATTCACCACTTCATCTTCGATCCTAAAGCTCTATTCACTCTCATCTCGTCTCTCACCAAATCCCCCCCCCCGACCATCCCAGATGATCAAGGCGCCAACAAAGCCTCTGAGCTAGCAACATACTTCAAGAAAAAAAATCACAGACCTGATCACACCTCTAAATGCCAATAAGGGTTCCCCCCGGCCTTCCCTCTACTCAGCACATTTCCAACAGATCTCAACTCTGGAAAAATTTGAACCAACCTCCTCCTTAGAGATCGAAACAGTCCTAATGAAAATGAAACCTGCATCGCACACCACAGATGCGATCCCTTCCAATCTACTCATCGCCATACCTGAAACCGTCGCCAAACCAATCGCAAACATTATCAATTGTTCACTAATACAAGGCTCAGTTCCAGACCCCTTGAAACTCGCAATTCTCAAACCGCTTCTGAAAAAACCTAACCTTTCTCTAGACAACCCTGCCAATTATCGACCTATTGCAAAACTCCCCTTCATCTCCAAAATCCTAAAAAAAATAGTAAACAAGCAACTGATGGAGTATTTGGATGATAACAAAATCTTAGCACCCTCACAATTCGGCTTCCGCAAAGACCGGAGCACTGAAACTCTTTTAATCTCTTTAACTGACACAATACTCTTGAATCTTGATAAAAAAACAATCCTGCTTACTCATACTCCTCGATCTATCAGCCGCTTTCGACACGGTGAAACACTCATACTCTTGGAACGGCTAGCCGACATCGGAATCAAAGACACGCTCTAAACTGGTTTAAGTCATTTCTACAAAACAGATTTTACAAGGTCAGAGTCAACAACATGAATCACACCCCGTATGCTCTCTCTGGGAGTCCCTCAAGGCTCCTCATTATCACCGACTCTCTTCAACATATACCTTCTACCGCTATGCCAGCTCCTCTCCAACTAAAATTAAATCATTTCATTTACTCAGACGACGTGCAAATATCATCCCGATTAAAGAATCCCTACAAAAAACACTAGAATTCTGGAACAACTGCCTTATATCCATCAACAACCTGCTCTCAAGCCTTAACTTAATCCTCAATTCCAATAAAACGGAAATACTCCTCATCTCTCAAGACGGTAACTACACTATGCCAAACTCAAACCCTATAAGTCAACCAACCTTTTCTTCTCAGTGAGAAACCTCGGAGTCATCATGGAATCAATTAAACCTAAAGAGATTCATCAATAATACTGCTAAGGAGGGCTTTTTAAATTGCAAGTCCTTAAACGACTCAGACCACTCCTTCACTTCCAAGACTACCGATCAGTACTCCAAGCAATCATTTTCTCAAAAATCGATATTGCAATTCTCTGCTAATCAGCCTTCCAGCTAACACCATTAAACCCCTACAAATGCTGCAAAACACCTCAGCCAGGATTCTGACTAAGACCAACAAGAGAGACCATATTACCCCTATCTTAAGGAACCTGCATTGGCTCCCAATCAAGTACAGAATCTTATATAAAACACTAACGATCATACACAAAACCATCCACAAGCTCATTCCACTGGAACTCAACATTCCACTTCGACCACATCTACCAACCAGACCAACGAGAACGCATACAGAGACACTCTCCTAACACCATACATCAAAACTCTCTAAGCAAACGAGCCATGTCCGCAGCAGGTCCTGCACAATGGAACTCTCTACCGCCAGAACTCCGGTTAGAACAATGCCCAATCAATTTTAAAAAGAGACTAAAAACTGGCTATTTGAGCAAGCATTCCAATTATGCTAATGACATTCCTTTGGCATCACCACACTAGCCAACAGGCTAAATTTCAGACTATCCTTGCATACTACCCTTATAATTTAGCAACCCATCTCCTCAGCAGATCACCCCAAAGTTTTTTTCTCAGATTACCCAATCATTAAATAAAGCCAGTATGTACCTAGATCCTCAGCCAGACTAAACTTGGTCCATAAACATGTCTTCTTTCATGACGTTAATATAATTTATGTATTTTTTCCCCATTTATTCAGATCCAAGTTTTATGCCCCGTTCTATGTAATCACATTCTTACATGCTTGTTTTTCAGTTACAATGTAAACCGATATGATATGTAAATTCTTACATGAATCCCGGTATATAAAAATCTTAAATAAATAAATAAATATTGAGTCAGTTCATCATAAATCAATATTTTGGCTATCTTTGAACATTAAGACAATAGTTAATGTTATTTCTGTTACAGTTAAGCGGTGTTTGGGTGGATTCTCGGGTATTGTGGCAGATGACCATGGCCATGGTACGTGAGGCGCCACAGTACTGGGCTAAATGCAGGACTCACAAGCACAGAGTTAGTTCTTTATTTATACAGCTTGAGGTATACCACCAGAGGTGGCAGTAGTGAGGTAGTCTGGATGTAGCAGTCTCAGGACCCTCGGCAGAGGGGACCCTTCTCACCCCGTTGGTATAGGGGGATTCAGGTATAGGTTTCCCAGCAAGGCAGTACTGTGGATGAGATAGATTATTCACTAGATGGTTTCTGATCCTAGTTAATTTTCCCTGTTTTATTGTAACTTTCTCACATCCTTATTATTGTTTTACTGTATTTAAAGTTTCAATTGGGAAATTTGTTTATTATGTTACGCTTTACCCTACACACATTGTTAGCTGTAAACCGGGTTGATGTGATATTAGTCCTGAAACTCGGTATAACAAAAATAATAAATAAAAAATAAATAAACAAACTAGATGGTTACTGTAGGTATGCAATTCCACCAGGTTGAAGAAGATGGTATAGGCACTGAGGCAGGGAGAGCAGGCCCTCGAGGAGCAAGTACCTGATCCCTGTAAGGCACCTGAAATAAAGCAGAGGGCCACCGAGGAGCGGTTACCCAAGTTAGCAATACCCCGAAGGGCAGAGAGGAAGCTTCCAGTGGCAGCATGGAAGCAGCAGAGTAGCTTAGACCGGCCGAAACCAATCCTTTGCTAACTCAACAAGCTAGCAACAAACTGCAGGCTATATACCCGGATGGCGTGATGTCAGTAGAGGGGAACGCCCCCGAGGTTCACGCCAATGCTGGAATGAAGATGTGGGTGGTGTGCGCGTGTGCACCCTAGTAGGCCCTTGGGAGGAGCATGGCGGGAGGCAGCACCATAGCCGTTCTGGGGACGCCAGAGAGGTCGGCTTGTAGACGCGGCAGCAGCCATTTTCGCAAGGGAAACGGGAGGAGCCGTGAACAAGGTGAGGCAAAGGGGGTGAATCCATCTAGAACCGACAGACGCAACAATTTCCTAAATCCAATGGTGGGTCTGACTGTCAACTTTCTCAGAGGAAAACATTGAGAAGAGGTAATCTAAAATAAGATTGTTTTGCTCTCCAGTTCTTTAGCACATGGGGTAAAGGTTTGTGTAATTCTCTTTTGTCACCACTGAAATAGTCCTCCACTAATACCTTCAGTTATCTTCATTGTAAAATAGGTCACCTACATCTCACTATAACCTCTCTTAATCTGAAAATAAAACAAGTTTCATCTAAAACAAATAATTCATATAGAAGAATAGATGCAATAAAAAGAAAATTATGTCAAAAAGCTAGCACATTCAAATGAAAAAGATGTGAAGATAATACAGTCTGTTGAAACTGCAATTAAGCATCTTGATATACTGGAGGGAAAAACCAGACAAACCAAAACAGAATAAAAATATAACTTTTATTTCTATGTATCCAAGTGGACTAACATAGGCAATCACACTGCTTTATAAAATCGTAAGAGAAAATATATAAAAATCTCCCTCAGAGCACCTTAAAGGACCAGCCACAGCTATCTAGCCCACTCCTCCTCAAGAGCCAACCCAGCAAGGGAAGATCCCTGCAGCCTTTGCTAAGAAGGCAAGGCACAGAAGGCTGAGGAAGCTCCAAAGAGAAGGCAGCAAGCCAGCTTAAGCCAGAATTTGATTTTTGTTAGACTGATGAGGTAAGCAGTCTCTGGCTTTTGCTTGTAAAGTATTTTGCTGTGTGGAACCAGCCAGAGTCTGGCCTCACCTTTGTACTCCTGACTAGGGATATGAATCATTTTTCTAACGAACTGAAATATCGTACAATATTTCTAAATTCATTAATATATCGGATAAAAAAAGAAACAATCACTTTTCCCCCCAAATTTTCATAAAAATTGTTTTTCAGGTTAGTGTGCGCTAACTCATGTCAGCACGTGCTAACAAAAAAACATTTATTTTTGTTATTTTTTGTTACTTTTTGCTATTTTTGTTAGCGCGCGCTAACATGAGTTAGCACGCACTAACCCGAAAAATGATTTTTCACTTAAAAAAAAAAAATGGGGATCCATGGGAAAACGAGATTTTCCCGTGGCCAGACGATCCCGAAAGCGGGAACGATCGGGCACCCGATTCACATCCCTACTCCTGACTGTTTCTCAGTGGCTGCTCCTGAGCAACCACAATCCAGCACAATCTCATGTACATACATTTTTAAGAAAAATTTGTGCATACCAAATATTAGGTGTAGCTTGTGTAGAGTAGTTTTAGTAGGATCATTTTCAAAAGAGACTTATATGTGTAAATCTGCTCTGAAAATTGGTGTAACTAACTCATGTTTTTGCTCATTTTCCTATTTGGGCTGCATGAAAATAACCCTCTATGTAGACCAATGGATTGGGTTTATCATATAACTGCTAGTAGCAATACTACCTTTGAAAATGGAAGACGATGCTGGTTATAGAGCACTACTATCAATTGCTAAATACCTTCCACCCCCCCCCAAAAAAAACAAACCAAAAAAAAACCATAACTATGATCCCTGAACCATAATTATAACAGAAACAATTTAAGAATAAGGAATAAACCATGAGAGACTCAAGGAAAAGGCAGAAATTGCTCCACGAGGGACTTATGATTTTAATCATTCTGATCTTGGACCTATAACTCAAGGGAAGAAATGTGTATTGCTGTTTATTAACATGTTATTTTATTCTTTACACTAGCTCTTCAACATATAGTTCAGCTCAGGCTGTTTATGAGGAGAAAATCAACATTTTTTCCGAAAATGTTTCAGTCACTAAAGGGTTGAAAAAGTTACGAGTCAAGCATGAGTCACTCTTTAAAACCTGTGAGTGGTTAATGATTGGAGACTTAACACATTAATTCCTCTGTCCCAAAGTTTTCTCAGTAGTCTTTACTGACTTATGATCTAATAATTTCTTTTCAATCCATCTGAAAAGCACTTATGTGGTGTTTCATCCATCCAGAGGCATGATAATATTTATTAAACTACATTGATCAGGTACAAATTGTAAAGGTCTTTACATTACTGTGTTGCATGAACATTATTTGATTCAACTAAAGATTCTCCATTGTAATCAAAATACAAATACAAAATTTGTTTTTAATATGTTCCTGTGGACAATAAAATTGGTTCTGTTATGGAGAACTTTATACAGCTATGTCATTAATTTAAATATGATTGTAGAAAATAACATTTTAAAATGATCACTATCAGTTTCAAGATCCTCAGTCTCAGTTAAGTCATTAGGCATTAAGTGACAACATACCAATAGAGTCTTCAGAAATATATAATATTATCATGTAGGAATGACAGTATCCCTGCAAATATAATAATCTAGAGTGTTCCTAAAACCCAACAAACAACTCAAAATCTGATTTAAAGCACACAAAACTGAAATACTTTTATGGATGAGTACATTGTGTGCAGTAAGACAGATTATCCCATAAGGAGCAATAAAAATACAAAATCTATATGGATACAGACTGGTAAATGCTAACATAAATCATTTTAGGAACTCTACCAATCATTTCACTTCACTGAATGTTCCAATGCCTCTCTAACAGCACAGATGGGCTCTTGTGCAATGAACTATTCTGCAAAACATAACCATTCCAATGCCTAATGTCCAGTTGCAAAACCATAACTACAACAAATTAATCACTGTTCTCCTTACTGTGAAAAGAGGTAATAATTATACCGGGGCAGGGGAAGGGGGGGGGGAGACAAAACCCAACACTATCCTACAATTACTGAGCTGGTAAGAGCTGCTCCACTTGCCAAATAGGATATACAAAACATTCAATTTATAATAGTTAGAACCTGGCCCTTGACCAAGCCCAAGGAACTATGTCTTATTTCACTTGCTCTTGAATATGTCTCTTTCCTGAGATAAATGGCTCTGCTGTTTGCCAGTTCTCTCCTCTGTTTGGCGTTTTGTTTAGCTCTGCAAGTGACAAGCCAAGAGTTGATGCATCTGTTTGAATGTGTAATATACATCTTTGGTCAACTTAGCTTTTTTCCTTGACAATATTATGTCAAACAATCACATCACAACTGGCTCTGTAACTGACTCTGATCTCTTTGTTGTTAGCTAATAAATTAAAGTGTATTTATCGTCTGCAATCCTTTTTTCCCTTTTAATGGTGACACATTTGTGGTGAATTACAGGGCAGCTTTATAAACTAGGCAGTGGGCCAGTATCAGCCCTAGTGTTCTTGTGAATGTTCCCTCTCCCAGTTGGCCTCCCAGCCTGGTGGTAAATCAAGGCAGCTGTCACAGCACACTAAGTTAGTGTGCGTCATTGGGGAGAGCAGGAAGCGTTGGGGGTATAATTCTGTCCATCAAACTAATATGTTATATCATTAGCTTTGTAATCTTCTATAAGTTATGGGAAGTGTCACCTAAGAATTTACTTTGAAAGCAATGTGTTCATCAGACTAAGCCAAAACAGACCCAACTTGCATCAAAAGTTCCTCTATTTATATGGATGGATTTGTAAAAGATACAAGGCCCTCTTCCCTATCAGTCCTGCAGGGTTTGGCCAGCAACCTCTCTCTGTTTACAATCTTCACAGCAGAATTTGTAAACTTTACAAAACATTATTTCTTCTCCTCTTTCTACCCTTGATTAACCTCCAGTAGCAGGATAGATAAATATATGCCTTGAATGTTATCATGACAAAGTGAACTCCTGACAGATAGGGATGAATAGAAGACCTGTTTCCTTGTCCATATCCCTTCAACCTTTGCCTTGACAAATGGGAAATGGTTGTATAGAATAGGAGTAGAATACACACAGCGTATGATAAGAATGTCAGCATTTTTTGTTAAATGTTCAAGAGAAACTATAAGAACAGAGGTGAGAGAGCCTTAAACATAAAGTTCATTTTCTAAGCCATGGAGTTTACAAAATCCTTTTATAGAACAGACTTCTTTCAGTCAACTTTTGATATGCCTTGAAAGATTAAAATTAAGATTTTTGGCTAAAAATAAATTTTATGTGCTTTGCTATTTATAAAATTTGCTCAGACTATCATATGTTTCCAACTTTTACAATAAAAGTTGCACAAACTACAAAATATAAATGACAGTACTGCATGCAGTGAAGTACAACTAAATTGCAAAACAATAGCCACTAAACATAAATAGGAGTCTGTTAATTAACTATGTAGTGTTAACATAAATGTACTTGGGGGGGGGGGGGGGGGGGGGGGATGGGATAGGCTACCACAATGGTGACTCCTTTTTGGGTAACTCTGGGAGTGGTGTAGGGGGGGCTTCTGCTGCTGAGGGCCCTTTGCAGTTGATTGGGCAATAGATGACTCATAGTGCATTGCAGGAGTTCATCAAGAACTCCCTTAGTCAGAATTGATTGCAAGGAAACACATTTCTATTTTTCTTGTGACCAGTTAAGCTGAAACATTTAAAGTTAGCCTTTTTATAGATTGCTTTCTTGGTGATATTCTTCTGAATTTCTGTATTGCATGTTTTAAAATCTCTCTCTATTTTCCAAGTATTGATATTGCTAGTCTATATTAAGTAGCTGTATTTATTAATTTAAAAAAGGCTGGTATCTACAAGAGTTGTTTGTTCCCTTTTACCCTGCCCTACACCCACCCCCCCCTAGGGTGATTTCTTTTTAAATAGTTCATCCAAGGATTTTGGTACTTAAATCTAATCACTTAACCTAACAACTTGTATATTAGTCAGTATTAGCAGAATATCTTTAATTCAGTGTAATAATTATGGCGCTTATGACCCAAGGCCTGATTGTTGGAGACTTAAGAGATGTCCAATTTGCTTTCAGCTGTCTAATAAAAAAAGCAGTTTACACATCTGAAAGAGGAATTGCTCAAGTTTCAGAAAACCTCCTCTCACTGGCAGCATCCAGACTATCTCCCCCAGCTCCCACAGAGGATTAAGAAACCCATGAATAAATGGTTTATAGTTGGCTCTGGTAGAACAAGACATGTGACTATACAAACCCAATTCCCCTAACTATTCAGCATCTTGAATATCCAACCCCACTCCCTCAGAGAAGTAGGACATCCAGGATTCAGGAACCCAGGAATAAATGGATTACAGTGGGCTCTAGCAGAAAATATGACTAAGAAGAACAGCAATTCTAGGGAGACAAGCTGGAAAGCTATGACCACAAATGAAGGAAGTCTGGGTGATAAAATCCCAGACCAGCAGGCCTTAATGGTGGAAGCAGATTTGGACAGTTACAGAGACCTGGTTCACTGAGTCTCATGATTGGGATATAGCCATACCAGGCTAAAACTTGTTAAGGAAGAACAGAGAGGACAGAAAAGGGGTAGGAGTAGCTCTTTATGTTAAAAGCAATATCCAAGCAAATGAACTGCAAGGAATGGGGTAGAGAGAAGAAGCATTATGGGCCATCCTAAAAAAAGATCATGGTGCATCCATTTTTACTGGAGTGGTTCACAGGCCTCCAACTCAAATGGACTAACTAGACAGAGATCTGGATGAAGACATCCAAAAAGAGGGAAAGAAGTGAGAAGTGTTGATTGTTGGATATTTTAATATGCTAGATGTAGACTGGAGAATCCTTTCTGTGGAATCTACCAGAAGTAGAGAGATAGTGAATGCCCTTCAAGGGGCTCTGTTAAAACAAATGGTAATGGAATCCATGAGAGAGGGATTTATACTTGACTTAGTGCTTACCAACGGTGATAATATCTCTAATGTCTGGGTGGGTGCCCACCTGAACACTAGTGATCATCAAACGGTATGGTTTGATATCACAAATAGGATACAGAGAGGTCACACAAATACCCGAGTTTGAATTTAAAAAATATGGACTTTGTCGAAATGGGGATGTACCTGGAGGTAGAACTAGAATACTGGGAGAAAATGAAAGAGGTGGAACAATAGTGGGCCAAACTAAAAGGAGCAATTACAAAGGCAACAAAATCTATATGTTAGATTAGAAAACTAAACAAAAGTAAAAGAAATATGAAACCTATCTGGTTCTCAAAGGACATGGCTGATAAAATACAGACAAAAAATGCAGTGTTCAAGAAAAAAAGAGGAACACAGGGAAGAATATCTGGTGAAACTGAGGGAGATGAAAAAAGGAATCAAGAAAGCAAAAAGTCAGGCAGAAGAAAGCATTGCCAAAGAGGTAAAGTGGGTGACAAAACATTTTTCAGATATATCAGAGAAAAGTCTGAAGTAGTATAGTGAAATTGAAAGGAGACAAAGATCAATGTGTGGAAAGAGATGAAGAAATGGCCAAAATATTAAACATATACTTTATTTTGGTGTTCACTAAAGAAGACTGTGGCAAGACTGTAGATGGGGGTGGAGTAAACAATACTCAATTTTCAGAAGAGAATGTATGGAAAGAGCTAGGAAAACTGAAAGTGAACAAGGCCATGGGGCCAGATGAAGTACATCCCAGGATACTGAGGGAGCTCAGAGATGTGCTGGCAGGTCTGCTGAATGACCTGTTCAATAGATCCCTAGTAACAGGAGTAGTGCTGGTCCTGTTTCACAAGATTGGGAGCAGAGAAGAGCCTGGAAAATACAGGCCGGTTAGCCTCACCTCAGTGGTGAGAAAATTAATGGAGACTACTGAAGGAAAAGACAGTAAATTATCTACAATCCAGTGGGTTGCTCAACCTGAGGCAGCATGGATTCACCAGGGGAAGGTCTTGACAGACAAATCTGATTGATTTTTTTTTTGATTGGGTGACTAGAGAATTGGATCAGGGAATAACCCTGGATGTAATTTAAAGCATTTTATATGATCCCACATAGGAGACTCGTGAACAAAATGAGAAGCTTGGGAGTGCGTGCCAAGGTAGTAGCATGGATTGCAAACTGGTTGACTGACAGGAGACAGCGTGTAATGGTAAATGGAACCTATTCTGAAGAAAGAACGGTATTAAGTGGATTGCCACAGAGATCACTTTTGGGACCGGTTTAATATCTTTGTGAGCGACCTGGCGGAAGGGATAGAAGGTAAAGTTTGTCTATTTGCAGTTGAAACTAAGAACTGTAACAGAGTGGACAAGCCTGAAGGCGTAGAGGGAATGAAAAGTGATATAAGAAAGTTTGAAGAGTGGTCAAAGAATTGGCAGCTGGGATTCAGTGCCAAGAAGTACATAGTCATACATCTTGGGTGTGGCAATCCAAAAGAGCTGTTTTTGATGGGCAGTGAAAGACTGATGCACATGGACTTAGAGAGAGACCTTGGTGTGATCGTGTCTGATGATCTGAAGGTGGCAAAGCAGTGTGACAAGGCAATAGCTAAATCCAGAAGAATACTGGGCTGCATAGAGAGAGGAATAACCAGTAAGAAAAAAGAGGTGATAATGCCCTTGTACAGGTCCTTGGTGAGGCCTCACCTGGAGTACTGCATTCAGTACTGATAGCCATATCTCAAAAAGGATAAATAATAATGGAGGTGATCCAAAGAAGAGTGACCAAATTGGTGAGGTGTCAACATTGGAAGACGTTTGAGGAGAGGTTGAAGGATATGAATATATATTCCCTGAAAGAGAGGAATATGCAAGGTAGATATGATATAGACCTTCAGATACCTGAAAGGTTTTAATGATCCACATTCGTCAAACCTTTTCCATTGGAAAGAAATCAATAGACCTAGAGGTCATGAAATGAAACTTCAGGGAGGACAACTCAGAAAATTCAGGAAATATTTCTTCACAGAGAGGGTGGTAAATGCCCTTCTGGAGGAGGTGATGAAAATGAAAACAGTGAAGGAATTCAAAAGAGCATGGGATAAACACTGTGGATCCCTAAAGGCTAGAGGATGGAATAAGAGTGCATGAGGGTAACTGAGGGTAACTTGATTTTGTGGCAGTTGCTACCCTTAACAAATAATAGTATCAAGGCTTAATGCAGCTCCATCATTGCTCTCTGCTTCAACAGCAGTGGGAAAAGGGGAACTGAATTCACACAGCAACCGAGGGCCTCAACTTTTACAGTTTGGAGAACAAATAAACATGGAAATATCTTGCTGATGTGGCTTTTATTACCCTTAATCAATAAGCCTGAAATGTTTGATGCGGCTCCATCATTGCTCTCTGCTTCCATGTCAGGGGTTAGGGAAAATTGGATTCGGACAGCATCTGAGGGCCCTGACTTTTATGGTCTGGGAAACTAATAAGCATGAGGGTAATCTGCACAGTGCAACAGATACTGGCATAAGCTTGCTGGGCAGATTTAGTGGATCATTTGGTCCTTTTCTGCCATCATTTCTATGTTTCTATGGAGGTGGGGATTATCAGCTGATGGGGGCCTTTGATGCAGCAATACCAATGTGTTGTTGAAAGTGGTAATTCATCTGTTTTAAATCCAGTTTTAATACTGGATTTACTGAAGGCTTAACATCCTTTAGTAAATCAGACATTAAAACTGTGGCTTAGTAAATAGTCCCCTTAGTGAACAAATTGTACCTTGATAATAATAACTGTTTTACAGTAGCTATTAAAATAGTCCAAAGAAATCCTCTTTCGGATACTATTTTTCCTTAACATCTTAGCAAGCATGACTAGACCTACACTTGGAATGTTAGTCCATTTTATGTCAAAGATGACAGGTTGCTGCAAAGATTTTACTGCTACTAATCCTATTTATAAATCCCATAGTGCTATTGCTTTCTATGTTGACAAGCAAAGGCAGGTTTTTAAAAAGAGCAGGACAAAGTACTATAGTTATTTCCCATATTTCACAAACACTACACTAAGTCCCATGTACAGAGTTCACTGTGGAACACTGCACCAGATCAGACCAAATCATACAAATTGCTTGGCTGTTGTCAGCACGTTGACATTGTTTTAATTCCCACTGTTATAAAGTGCTAGGGTTTGTTCAATCAATTGGCTTGATTGCCTGGCTCGCCCTCTGACTCTAAATTTCATCCAGTATTGGATGCAATGGAACAAAGTTGGGTCACTTCACTGCAGTCTGCAGGGGAAGTTTATCTTGCAACATCAGTTTTAAACCAAAGAAAAATTCTATAAAGTACCAAAAAAATGTAACATATTATAGCATTCTGAAATATAACTATGTTTTTTTTTGTGTCAGCAGTAATAAAGTAATTCAAACATATACTCCAGAAATAGACATAGATTTTCATGGCTTAATATAGAATGGCCTGAGTTTTAGTTGATACAGGAGGCTCCTAGCTAGTGTAATCAGTGACGGATTTAGGATTTTGCCGCCCCTAAGCACTGTTGGTGCTGACACCCCCTGCCAGGGTTGGACAACAGGGAGCAGAAGGTCTAAGGCACCATCATATATATGCATACCCCTCCTTCCTCTCATCCCCAAGCCTCTCCCTTACCCTCCAATGATCTTCACTCAATCCCTCCTAATTTCTCCAAAATAATCCCCTTGCTCCCTGTCCCATTTCCCCTTCTGTTCACTACACACTGCCTTGAAGGCCTGGATCAGGAACCAGAGAGCTGTTCTTTGCTGAGTGAGATTCAGCACAGCTGAAAGCTAGCAGTTTTTCAGCCAGCCTGCTGCCTCCCCCATCCCCTTCACTTCCCAGATCTTTGCTGCCCTAGGCACAGGTTACTGTGCCTATTGACAAATCCAGCCCTGAGTGTAATATTCCTTTTCTTTTAGGGAAAGGATCAAATAGAAATGCATGCTAAAAAAAACTGTTAAACATACGAGGTTAATTACAAGTGCATTTTTTAACTGTTCCCTTTTATCTTGTACTAATCACCAATATCTTGTGCCATGGTTTGGGGCTTTTAGCCAATAGTACTTTCCACAGGAAATCCATTTTCCAGGTGAGATACTGTGTGGAGCCCTTGAGGACACCCTGCCTCAACTGTCGAAGCTGGAGGCATCATGATCCAGGCCCAGGCAGCGATAGCAGACAGAATATAAATTTGAAATGGATATTCGGTGTCCACATATACAAACCTTAAAACTGCTGACCACAGTCTTCTTATATTGGGTTTTTCCATTCTTCTTTCTTTTTTCTTTCTTCTTTTTTTGTACAACTGAAACGTTCTATTGAGGGGCTTTCAAGGCAGTGGCAAAAACAAAAAAGATGCAACAAGGCAAAATCAGGCCATGCCTTGGTGCAAACAAAATCTTAGAGAGAGAAAGAGTGGTGACATGTCCATGCAGTAATTCAGATGACTGGAGGCTTATTAGGCAGTGTATGTGCACAGTAAAACTTTATCTGAGCTCTGAGAACTGGGTCCATGTCAGTGCAATCAGATGATGTCAATTGAAAATTGCAGAGAACTTTGTATGAGCACTTTTTTTTTCTTTTTTTTAATAATAATGATTGTAAAACTTTGTTCAAGTTGGTTTAAGTCTGGTCCCATCATCACAGCCAGTAGGGGGGCAAGGCTACCCTTAAGGGGGAAGGTGAGATCCAAACTTTAAGGGGCCCACACTGCTTGGGTGGCCTGTGCACAGAGACATCTGACTGAATCCAGAAAGTACAGTAATGCACCCCCCCCCCCCTTCGATCTCAAGTGGCATTTCCCTCCTGCCTTTCATTCTTGAGGATAGGAAGATGCTGCGGCCAAATCGCCCAGACCATACAGTCCATAACTAAAGTGATATAGATTATGTAAGAGCTTTTGTGAATAAGACATTCTTGGTATCAATATATACAACTCCCAGTATTTCAAAGCAGTTTACAAGGAGGAAGTTTACTGATGCTGGGTGAGTTGAGAAACTTTGAATGCAAAAAGTAATGATTTTCTGTGTTTGTTTCTTTTTTTCTTTTCTTTTCTTACATTTTGAGAGAGATCCAGAAGTATTAAATGAAACACATTATTTTGGTTGATGCTTTTAAACAAATTACTCTCCTGAAAATTTGGTTGCTGTAGGTTGAATGGCTCGGGAGGTAATAAGGTCCATATTGAGTAAGCCAGCAAGGAGGAAAGTTATATGGATAAAGTTACCCAGATAACGTTAGCCAGATTTTCAGCAGAACTTACGTGGATAAGTATTCCACAGAATATATCTGGATAAAGTATTCCAGAAAACTTTGGGACAGGTATTTGTCTGCCCAGACTTATCGGGTTAACTTTGTCAGGTCAAAGTTAAATATGAGCACTGCCCGGACAAATTGAAACCAAGTTCTGGAAACGACCTCCAGCACCACCTCTTTTTACCTGCATAAATGTACTGCAGCCAAAAATTTGCCTAGACAAAATTCAGCCAGTTAGTTGGGGGAGGGAGAGAGATTCAAATCTCAGGTTTTAGCCAACTAACTCCAAAAGCATGCTGGACAAACCTTTAGAATCTCAATGTGTGAAAAGACAGATAAGCAAAGCAAACATATAAGGGTTTTATTGTTACTAACATATTGCTTTGTACAATTTTTTACAATTAAAAATGGTTATTTTGTTTTAAAAAAATTGAGTTTATTAATTACCAGATAGTCATGGAACAATTTGAGGATACTATACAATCACTATCCAGATAGCAAAGTTAGCCGGAAATGTATCTGGCTAACTCTGCAGGCATATTCAATAGTGCAGCTGCACTACTGAATTTAGATGACTATCTTAAAGTTAGCCAGATAATTTTATGTGGCTAACTTTAGGATAGCTCATTGTCACGACCATATTTAGCCAGATAAGTCATCCAGCTAACTCTGAATATTGGAGTTAGCTGGATAACTTACCTGGATAATGTAACCCTTCTCCGAAACACTCCCATAATGCTCCAAAGTTATCCAGTTAACTTTTAGCCAGATAAAAAGATATCCAGCTAAATTTTAGCTGGATAAGGGCCTAAATATTCATTTAGCTGAATAACTAAAGAGTTATCTAGCTAAATACCTCTGAATATGGATCTCTTGGT